>NC_048894.1:8141690-8217223 GCF_011077185.1 Oxyura jamaicensis
TTTTATTTTATTTTATTTTATTTTATTTTATTTTATTTTATTTTATTGTTTATGCTTGAGGTATTACTTTTATGCTGGTTTTAAAACATTTGAGGGTTTTTTGTTTGTTTATTTGTTTTTGTTTTATTTTCACTTCTGTGGGGTAACAAAAGCAACAAAGATTGAAGGAGAGAGGCTCTGTCTCAGAGGGAAAGAGTTAATAGAGAAGGCGATGTGAACATGTGTTGGTAAAAAGAAGTAAGTCCAGAGTCATCTTCAAAACTTCATTAGAGATCAGAGAAACAAGCAAGATTGCATTAGCTAAAATAAAAACCCTTATATAGCGGGGTTTAATCTCCTTGGAAATGTTGCAGAGTTTATTTGAAAAATAAACCTAACAATACTCTATTAAATTTATAGAGGAAATGGAAAGCAGAAACTCGGAGGCCTGTAATTGCCACCTAGAAATATAATCATCAGAGTGAGTAAGAAGTAAGGAAGGAGGAAATCAGAGGCAACTCAACTCCTTAGCCCTTCGCAGGAAGGTGGAAGTTACATCGCCACCGTGTGGTGAGACTATGAAAGCTAGGAGCAGCTATCACACAGGAGTGCTGTAAACAGTCATAGATCTGCATGATTTGCTGGAAAAATAAAGTATGCAAATAGCATCCTGATTAGAAGGGAGAAGTGATGCGAGATGAAATCGCATTTTGCTTTTGATTAGTGTGTGCCTTTGGTTCTTTGGTGGTGGGCTGTTTTTTTTCAACTTGAATTTTAAATATAAATTCTAACTGTTGCATAAAAAAGATCATTGGAAAAGAAAAGTGTGCTGAGTGCAGAAGAGAATTTTTTAAAATATTCTCTTTTAAAATGAGGTCATTTATAAGCCTTTATGAGTACAAAAATCCATCATTATGTTGTATCTCTTCTTGAAATTGTCTCCAAAGTCCCTGCATGCATTTTGATTTTTCTCAGTTTTTTATAATAATGCTCGGATACTTCCTGGTGCTATCACGTTTATAAATATGAACCTGGCTGTCTCACAAAGAACTTTTTAGAATGTGCTGTATAGAATTTCATATATATATATATATATATATAATGGGAAGTCTTCCAGTTTTCCTTAAAGCAGGATTTGGGATTCATAGAAGTGTGTCAGTTTGTTCCTTCTCCCTGCTCAACTTTAGATCATAATTCCTCCTGGCACGACAACTGATTGCTGTAGAAATTATTAGGATTCAAGAACATGATTTCACAGCCTGAGTTGGATGAGCTTTGCACAATCCCCACTTGGATCAGATTAGCGCTGGCCCCTGACCTGACACACAGCCAAGGAGAGTCAGGGGAGCCTCTCCAGCATCACCCTCCTGGAGCAGGGTCTGCCAGCCACCTCACTCTCTTTCCATCCATAGATGTCTGTCCCCAGAGGTGCTCCATGGCAGGGCTCGTTTCTTATATTTAAGTGTCACACAATGCTTTCTCTCATCTCTAATGTGTTTAACATCACTCGCATGGGGTAGTTCAAGTTTCAGCATAGCAAAATGCTTAAGCTTCATGTTAACCACAGTGGTCGCCTTTGTAAGAACAGCTCTTCTAGCACCCTCAAGCTTGTTGTTAAAATACAAGAGTAAGATAAAATGAGCATCGTGGATAATGCTCATCTGTATCTCTTGGTACGTGTCTAATTACAACCTTCACAGAAGCAATTAGGCTCTCTTGATCTTAATGCCTTTTACGATCGTCAATTAATAAAACTGCCCATTATGTCCTGGTAGAACAGGAGTTATCTTTTTAGACACAGGCAAACTGAGGCACAATTATTGACCTGGTTTTAGATGAGCTGATAGAAATTAGGACACACAACTGAGGTGAGACTCTCACCTTGGCCCCCTAGATACCAAAGAAAAGGCACGGCATAGCACAAAAACCCAGATCTGGCTGTTCTTCACATGGTCCTGAGCTTGCCACCAGCCCAGACTCATAGCAGGTTCAGTGTCAGGGCATGAGGGATGCATGGATGGGAGAAAGACGTGTCTGTGTGGGTCACCACACAGGAAGGGTGCACCAGTCTAAGTGACTTCAACAGGGGGTAGGAGCCTTTCCAACCCCTGGGGCACCCTATGAGCAGGAGGAAAATACCCAGTGTTCAAGATGCCCCAGCTCTGCTGTACTGTTATTTCTTGTTTTGCACAGTGGAGGGGCTGACAGGCTCTCACCTGACTTGCAAATCCCCCCCAAAAATAGGAGCAAATCACTTCAGGCCTTCCCTTTCTACTGATATGACTCACAAGCATTTGCCTCCTACATTAGTTTTGCTTTTCCTCAAAGTTGAGTCATTGTCTTGTATTTGATTTAACAACTGGAAAAAAAAAAAAAAAAAAAAAAGAGAGAGAGAGAAAAAAAAAAAAGTATCAGTTGCTACTGCATCAGACTAGATGAAAAGCAATTTTTACAGGAGGCTTTCAAGATAGGCAGATTAAAGATTTGGGAAAATCGTAAAAAACAGGATGGAAGAAAAACAGCTCCTAAAAGCAAAACATTATGCTTTCATGCTATTGTGCTTTTCCAATTGAAGGCAATGGCCTGAAAACATACAATGAAATAAATCCTACTTGATGGGAATTATCTGGAGATTGTTGTATTTATTGCATTTGTTTTGATTTTCCAGTCTCTGCCTCAGACTTTGCGCACAGAGATGACTTAAAAGATTAAATACCTCATTGTAAAAATTAAAGTTTGCTTGATTATTGAACTGACCCTCACTACCCTGGAGAATGTTATGTATTATATATTCTGGAGTATCACAAGCAGGCTCAAGACCTTGAGAACAGGGCAGGAGGGAAAAGCTGTGTCCTGAATTGCTTCAGGTGCTGTAGCTGAGGCTGTGCTGCCTCACAGAGGCACGGCACAAAGCTGCAGCAGGGTTTTGCTGCAGGCTTTTCAGGGGTCTATAAATCCCCATGACTTAGTGCTTCTTGCCCAAATTGTATTATGAATGATGACACCTTGGAGGAATTATTTTCCAGCCAAATGTAGGTATGTTAGAATCCTTTCCTGTTTCTCTGCTCTTTTATTTACTACTTGGCATCCCAAGTAACTGTGGAGGTCTCTTCAGCTATTGAGGAGGAAAAAAAAAAAAAAAACAGGTGGGATGGGAGGTTCAGGACTCTCAAGGTGGTGATGGAGTTATTGTCCAGCAGGCAGTGCTCTGGGGAATTTCCCTGAGAATTTAGATAGGTCTGGCAGTGATGCTGCGGCTCTGGCTCATGGGCACCACTGATAAGCACCAGACCTGGAGCAGCTGTGGGAGAAGCTGGCATCCTTCTGCTTTGCACTTCTTGAATGGCGAAGCACTGAGACAAACAAGGGGTTTACTTCTGCCCAGTCATAGGCTCATGTTTCTTTTAAAAATTTCTTTTCTTGGGAGTGCTGAACTCAGCTAAAGCATTGTGGCCTTTGAGTAAGAACTCCACAAGTATGGGATGACTCCCGTTTAAGAGCCTACCTCTGAATTTTAGCCACCTGATTTTGACTTTGTTGATTTGAACTGCATGGTTACCTGGCAAATAGTGAACCAGGGAGGTCTGGCACATGTCAGAAATGTTTCAGTGCTTTTATGAGCTCTAAAATGATGCAAGACAGAATAATAATCCCAAAAAGGAGAAAAGATAACTTTCATGGAGTTGTTCTGGCTCCCTTAGCAGAGAGCCTGTGGTGCCAGATGAGAGGTGGGAGTCGCAAGACAGAAAGGCAGACATAATAACAACTCTCTTCTAGTGTGAGCTGCCATTTGGAAGTGTTGTAGTACAAGATCTACTCATTACAGAGGCCTGAGATTCTCTTTAATGAGGAGATCATGCAGCACAACACTTCAGAATGGCACCTCAGCCTGAAGGGAGGTTGCAGGAAGAGTAGAGAGTGGGTGAGATGGAGGAAAACATGCCTCCAGTTTCCAACTTGGAGAATGCTCCTGAGCCTTCTGGGCAGCTAGGCAAAAGGGGGGAGGCGGTAAGCACCAAATCATTAGTGGGGACTCAAGGAGTGCCACCAGGTTGCATTTCAACACTGAGTCTTCAAATGGCTGCTGCAGATCCCAGCTGGGCCCCAGCCCTGGCCCAGCTCCTTTCCCTGGCAGAGGACAGTGACAATGTGATGGATGATGCTGCTCAGAGCCCAAATGCTACCCCTTAGGGTTAAAACAGCCAGCCAGCCAGCCAACCAACCAGCCAACCAACCTTTCTATTTCTGTCCTAAAACTGATGTTCTCCTGAATGAGCTATTTGTTTAGACAGTATAGAAAGTACAAACGTAAGTTTACCAAGCGTTTGGTAGTAAACAGCAGATCACAAAGTGTTCAACCTTGGTTCCAGCAAAGTAACATCTGTGGGGCATCCAGAGATTGTTCCTGACAACCTCAGTACTTTCTTTGATCTGGACTTCTCCTCTAGAAGACAGTATGCACTTGAAAGCACAACAGAGATATGATTTGGAGGAGAAACTAGCCCTTGCCTACAACACAGCATCTTAAACAAGATCAAGTGTCACTTCTGTTCAACTTCACCTCATTTTAAGTTTGTATTTCACTTAGTGGAATCAGCATGCTCTTTGCTGATCACTTGAAAATGGAAAGAAAGTATAAAGGAGTTGTTTGGCTGCACAATTTTCCTGAGTAAATGTCTATTTTTGGTTTGAAGTGGAAAATAATAAATCATGTAGTGCTTTCACAGGTATAAAGGAAGTGGACTTGGCTCCTTCGAACACATAAATACTTGGTGGAAAAGCATAGCACTGTTACATTTCTTCCTATTACAATGAAAACGAAGAAATTGATCATTAGCATATATTACTGGATACATTATTTATACCACCTATGGACTTAAAGTTGCTCTAAGCCAGTTCTCTGAGTACACAAGGCACAGAGAGATAATTTACAGGCAATTAGTCAACAAGATGGTTGTGTTCATAGTGGAATATCATGGTTCCTTTGCCAGTTACGGAATGTAGATGTGCAAACAAGAAACCAAATTTCCTCTTACCATTTGTCAATGAAATGCTTTTCAAACTGAAAAAAAAAAAAAAAAAAAAAAAAAAAAAAAAAACAGTAAGGATCCTTCCCATGAAGTTACTATGCTTCAAGTATTTTCATATACCAGTGGAGTCCCGCTAAGCCTGATGAAGATGAGACCTCACCACTGATATGCCCAAAACATAACTGAAATTTACGTCCACTGACTGGAGCACATGGAGGGAAAGACAGAGAAAGATCACTCTGAAGATGCCTGAAGAGTAAATCACAGCACCTCTCTGTGATGGATGTTCCCCAAAACTGGTCTCTGCCCCCACGGGAGTGGGGCAGGATACCCACCTCAGGGGAAAATGTAGCCGGGAGCCATCGGTGTGAAATGAATGTTCAGCCAGTCCCAGGCTGCTCTGCCTTCCAGGGAAAAGTTACTGTAAGAACATGAAAGACATCCAAGGAAGCCTCAGAAAGAAGAGGACAATATATATTAAAATTGGCATCTGCGAGGGTAACCCACATCCAAATACGCCAGGGATAACATGATTTAGAAAATAACTGATTTGGGGAATAGAAGAACAAGGAGTACAATTCAGCAATTCTGGTCCTACTCAGGAAGGGCAATTGTATTTTCTTTGCAGTTTCTTTCCAATTGGATAACGTTTGCCATTTAAACATTTTGAGGCATTTCAGAGTGGATGTTATATAGGCTGGCAGTGAGAAAGTACCTGCTAAGCTGCTGAGCACCCTGAGGACCTCTTATGGCCTTGTTGTGCCTATTGCTAAACAAACACCCCATGAAAACAGCCCCATCCGTGAATACATGCAGGGAGTAATGAGATACCAGTCAGCCATGATCTCAGCACAGCAGCACTGCTAACATTGTGGATGGCACAGGAAAAAACATACCAGCAAATGTGCTGCTATAATGAGGCTTTTCTATGTGGGAATTGTCCTTGATACTAAACAGTAAGTGTTTAAAGGTAAAGGAGGCTACAAAGGGCCTTGGAAAAGAAGCTTAGTCTACACTGGATATAATGAGCTCTTAGGTAGATAAAAATGGAGCCATCTACCTTGCCAATAAATGCAACAGATAATGAGGGAAAATTGAAAGGTTTTGGGGGTTTTGTATTTGTTTTCCAAAGCCACCATTAATCAGCAAAAAACAGCAGACAAAATTATCTTTGGTAAATGGGGATTTGTGGGGTATGGGTTGCATTTATTATCTGGTAGGTTATATGCTTTATTATAATTTCCGGTATTTGCCTGCTACATCCAAAGGAACAATATGAGCTGGATCTAATGCATGTCATTTATAACTCTGTGCATGTCATTTATATGGTAATGGGGGAGTTTCCCCTCATCCCAAGTGATTTCTTCAAAATTCTACATGCTGGCTCTCACTGTACTTATCTTACCCCAGTGTAAATTAAAATGCACATTCATGATCTTTGAACAAAGCGGGCAAGGATAATTAGTAACTTTATCCTGTTCTGTACAAAGCAGTTCAAAGTAATACTTATAATTTGCAGCTAATTAATCATTTTTTTCCTTAAAATTCTTAATTGCCTTTCTATGATATTCATTTTTACATTTTTTTTTTCTATCAGTTTTGGATCCAATTATGCAGGCAATTTATCTTTGCTCTTACTGTTCTTATGCATGAAACTGTGTTTATATGTATATTTCTCTATGCATTTTGATCTATTTTTCTCAGAAATTTTACATGCTAGTTTATGGATGGACTTTTGTCGCCTGAAATTTAAAAAGTTAAAAGAATGAATTCACCATATAACTATGAGAAGCAAGATATAACAGGGAATGGAAAAATTCAAATCAATACAACAAAATGAAAAATATCTAAACCTCTGGAATTCCATTGCTAGTATAAATAGTTAACCTCATCTGGTGTTTAATTCACTATCCAATTAAAATTCTCATTAGGAGACTCTAATTATTGTAGCTTTAAAGGAAAACCAGCAGTCATTAGAGACACAAACTTTGGACTTTCTAAGGAAATTATTTTTTTCATAAATTTAAAAATAAAAATGCTGTTGAATAGTGAAACCTATGTTGGTATACTGCCTATAATAGGGAATGTGGCAAAGCTCCTTTAAAAATGTCATGAATGTGTTAAACGTTATGCATAAAAAGTCAACTGGATTTTGATTCTTTATCTCCATTGGAAAATTGGAAAAAGGTCATTCAGCCTTTGTTACTGACAATCCAGCCCAGCGATGAGAGGAGCTAGAGATCTCTGCCCATTGGGCTGTCCCCTGTGCTGGAGTTAATAATGGGGTCCTAAACGGGGTCCTATTTATTTTTTGACTAACTTCTACAAAAGTATCCCAGAGGCTTGCTGTAGACTGTTCAGCTACACAGCCATGGTGACTGCACAAGATGGGTGGCTCTTGGTCCACAGAGCTCCTACTCGAAGCTTCAATGTATCAGCCCTTGAAAGCCTTCATAACCTTTGTGCTTGGCAGATGTGAAGGGAAGCACGATAACTTTCTTTCCATCCCTTCCATCTCATTAGAAGAGAAGGCGTTTCCCTAACTTGTCTTTCCTTGTCCAGGCATGTGCTCACTGTCTTTATATAAAAAGCTGTCAAGTGGTCATTGCAGGAATGTGCTTTGCTGCAGACTGATTTATGTTCTACCAGAATTTCCCTATTGGGCCTTCTGCGTACACAGGGCATTGGGTGTTATTCACTAGCTCACTTACTGAAGTGAGTTTCTGAGCTGCAGATGTTGATGTGGGTTTCACAGGCTCAGTGCTCTTTCCCTGGGCTGTACCAGGAGCAGGGTACCACGTCAGTTTCCTTCTCGTAGTAGAGCAGCTGGGGACATCACCTGTCCCAAAGCAGCTATAACTACCTTCTGGGTATTAGTTGGTCTTAATCTTAGGTCTACAGCTCCCTGGAGATAAATGGACTAATTCTGAGAAGTCCAAGGAAGGACACCATGCAAGCTTTTGTTGATAGGGTTACAGTAACTACATGGTAGTCTGCAGATCAGAAATATTGGGAAAAAAAAAAAAAAAAAAGTTGTTTTTCCTCATAATAGAGATAAAAGAGGTTTCAATGGGTTGACATTATCATGCAAATATATTTGTCTTTTCTATTTGCTTACCTCAATCAATAGCAAAGATCCCCTAAGTCTTGCATGTAAGAGGAAGAAAACATATCACAAGAGCATGGAGTGATTTTGTTAATGTTTTTTTTTTCCTTAAGTAGAAGGGGTTAACACTGTTTCTTACAGTGCCTACACCTCCTTCTATTTCCTTTTTCTTTTCCTTCAGCATTTTTACTACTTGTTACATGCAAAACACCATCATGCAGCAGTGCATCCTAATGATTTCTAATTTTCACAGCATCATGAGAGGCCAGGCTTGTTGGTGGGACTGGGATGTGCCCAAGAAAGCCTTTAGAGATGGGGATTGTATGGGCCTGGAGAGCAGATTGGGTTCAGCCAGAAACCAACCAATATTGGCCCTCATAGAGCCAGCATAACCAGATAGATTCACTGATTTTAGAACTATTCATCTTTTCTGGAGTCCTTATTACATTACTATTAGGCATGACTACACACATCGTTGTTAGCAAGGAAGAATAAAAGTAAGCACTTCATCCTTATACAAGTGTGTATCAATTATTTTATATGATTTCGTGACTTGTTTTGATACAATTTATGCATAGTAACTGGAAAGGGTTTATCAGCTTCTGGTTCTCACTCTTTCTTGAAGAGTATTTTTTAGTGTTTTCTGCTTGCAAATACAAATACCACCACTCATAAACACAGTCAAACCACAATGATCCATCAGTTTTATAATGTTATTATATGCCATTGCCTTCATTAATAATAAATGTTTCTGTTATTTAATAAGAGTATGGTGTTTTGCTTTGTTTTGTTTTATTTTGTTTTCTGAAATATCGCTATAAGCTAATTCTGCTTCTGTTTTTATCCTGCGCTCATTTTGATTATTCCTGGGTAATTCTATTGATCTCAGTAGTTCCTCTAATTATACAGCACTGTAAAATTAGATTCATTCTATGAGTCATTATTCAGCTAAATCTCCCAGTTAGCCAGACCCTGAATTACTGCTCAGGTTAAAACCTCTGGAGATTTTTGCCATAGCAGGGCAATATAAACTCTGATTGGGTTGTTAATGGCTGTTCAATGTCTGTAACAGTTTACACTGGGTAAGAAGTTTGGAGCTAAACTAAGTTCAGTTAATGTGCTACAGTTCCCATTTTATAATGTAGAGCCTTATTTTGTAATATTAACAGGTTTATTAGCCCTCACATAGGTGACTAGCAGGGTGAATAAATCATGCAAGTAATTCACGTGAAAGACAGCTTGCACAGGTACTGAAAGAAGTCCATGGGGTTGAGGAATCAAGTTCTTTAATAGCAATGTCAGGCTGTTCAGTCTTCTTATCTCTCATATTTCTTTATGAAACATTAAAAGAGATTGCTTTGAGGCACTTGTGTTCTTGAACTATTGCAATCCTCTAATGAATTTTTGATAGTCAAATTCAGAGGGTTTTGTGATCACTAAGATTCTTGATATGTCTGTAGCTATTGAAATTGATCCCTTGTGTCAAAGTTGGCTGTCCGTCTTCTTGCTGTCATAAAACCCACAGATTAGCTGGGAAGAATCTGTAACTTTTAATTTAAAGGAAAGGTGCAGTGGAAGCTGCTTGAGCAGGTTTGAATAGAGTAATATTCAGCATATAATGAAAGCCTTGATTTGTCTCACTGCATTGCACAGATAAGCAAATTGTATTTCCAGCCATAGCAACCTGTTAAGTGGCAGGGAGGAAAAAGAAACAAAACAAAACAAAACAAAACAAAACAAAAACAACAACAACAACAACAACAACAAACTTGACTATAAGGAGCCTGACTACATCCAGTCATTTGGGCAACATGAATTATGAATTCTGTCTTGTTGAGGTCCTTACCAATTGAGAAGAGAAGAAGCAACCTTGCAATGACCATTTACTCACAGCAATGAGTGCAGTGCAAATTACTCGACTTTTGCCAGCAAAAGTTGCTATAGATTTAGTGCCTCCAGCACTAACAGGCTTTCATAGGGAGCTGACAACAGACTGTGGGTTTATGCTTACAGCAGGTAATGGAAAAATACATTATTATGCATTAGTGACATACTGCAGTCTGCCACTGTGGACGTGTTTTCTTGATGCATTTGCTCTTTGGAGTGAGTGTTAGAAATAGGGATATCTGACCATGTGATCTCTAAGTAATATTTCTACTTTCCTAATTCCATCCCCATTTTCATTATCTTCGGGCATCCTGACAGGTTACAGACTTGCCTGTTTTGATGAAATGTCTGCATGCTGGTCTAGCCAGAATGGTTCAAGAGGGTTTTGCTGTGGCTGTGACTGACTCACACCAAGAAAAGAGGAAACCTGCTAATTGTTAAGAGCTATTGTAAGCATGAACCTTGGATCCTTTGAAAGCAAACAGCAAAGGATTGCTAATGATGATGCACAGGAGAGAAAAAGCCAGAAGCATAAAGAAGGAAAAGTTATGAAAACAAAAGGGGGACATGGAGACTACTCAGTGTTGTTCTGCTGTGGTGTATATCTCCCTTTATGTCTTGCAGTGCTTGCTGCAAAACCGGCTCCAAAATACTGATGTGCCCTCAGGATGGTATGGCAGTGTGCATGGCCTGTGGTCACCCTGCCTGCCTAGAGGGTCTGGGGTGGGGAGCAGACCTCCTGAGGCACTTGTGTGCATCTTTTCTTTTTTTTTTTTTTTTTTTTTTGGTGTGTGTGTGTTTTGTGTTTTTTTTTTTTTTTCAGCAAATCTATTTGTATGAATGATGTGGACTTCAAATATTCATGATTTCTTAGTTATTACAGCCTGACCTTCTGCATGCGCTCTGCTGAATGCAGAGCTGCAGAGAAGTACCTGAGGAGACAATCAGGCCTGTAATAGATGCTGTCAGTGTTTTGAAGCCCCCAGGCTCTCAGCAGCAAAGAAGGTCTGTCAACTACTTATCAATAACCTTGTAAACATCACCCTAGTGCTCCAACTCACACAGGAACGACAGGGATCCTTTGGTGAAAGAAACACAACAAATTAGAAAAATCAATGGTCCAGGAAAAAAAAAAAAAAAAAAAAAAAAAAACGTTAAACCAGCAATTTTGATGTCGTTGAGATGCCCTCCTGAGGTGGCCTCAGCCCTGCTCTTTGTCCTAAAGGCTGTCCTCAAAGAAACCATGGTGGGCACTGCAGATAGTTGGGACTGTGGATATGGAGCATGGATTTGAGTGGTCAAAAATTGGGCAACATCTGGGCACACGGAGGCAGAAAGCACAGGACAAACCCTCACGCACTGCAGGTGGAGATGAGCTGCCCCTTCTTCCCAAGGGCACAGCTGAAGGCTCTGCATGTTCATGTTCTCTGGCTTCCGTCCTGCTTGCTCAGATTAGGAAGGAAGGCACTTGCTGCATGCCCCATCCATGGCACTGCGAGTCCTTGAGGCAAGACAGCATTCCACCTCAGGGTGCTGCATAACTGATTAGTAAGGTGGCTGGTTTGAGGGCTAGGATGGCAAATAAACCCCTGCTCTGCCTGTTCCTCCTCAACCAGGAGGAGACCAGGGGAAAAGCTAGCATCTCACCAGAGTGTTCTGCAAGGAACACAGGGCTGCGCACAGAAAATGACATGTGTTCAAGCAATTAATCTGCATGACTAAGGGGAAATTAATGACACTTGCAGCCCACACCTTCCCCGTGCTTGAGGAGATGCAAATCTCCTGGCTGGGCTCCTTCCCCTGAGATGGGGGGCTGCCATGTTCCTGCAGCTGCTGAACACATGGGAACACCTTGAATGTGTGATGCTGCTGCCATCGGGTGGTGGCTTTTTGGGATCAAGGATTTTATGTTGAAGTGTGTTCTTTGATGCATGTCCCCAAATCTCACAGAGGAAAGTAATAGTTTATCTTTTCATAAGCACATTGCCTGTCACAGCAGAGGAGGAGCGTGTTTTGAGAAGGAATAAGGGGTCAATGGGATGAACAATGTACTCAGTTTTCCTTAAGGATCTCTTCGATGATGGCACAAACACCTTGAGAACATTTCTTGCCTGCATATAGGAATAATGAGATTGGGTTGAAACTGAATTTTGGAGTGTTCTCTCTGCTCCTTTGTTGTTTTTTTCATTGTTGTTGTTTTGTTTGCTTGATTTGTAACCTCCACCTGTTTTCAAAAGGGCATAGAGCTGTTTAGTGATTCTGAAAAATGACTTTTTTTCATCTGACTCAATTACACAATTCTAAAACAGTATTAATCCCACTGAAATCGATAGCGCTGCAGGGCTATTGCTGACATCAGCATAAAATATCATCAACACAGGAAAATGTAGATTGGATATACAACAGTAATATAAAAAAGAGTAATACAAAAAAGAAAAAGTAATATAAAACAGAATTTTATTCTATTTGAATACACATAACTACTTTTACACCCATTTTATATGCATTAAAATGACTTAATGGAAGTCATTGTAGAGCTGCACTACAGCAACTGAGAGAAAATTTGGCTTGCATATGTGCGAAAGATGACACGGTGGTCTTCTGAAGCCACCCCTGAAACAGAAGTCAGGGAAGGCCAAAGTGAAAAGTGTGCTTTCCCTAAGCAGGTAAAAATACCTGCTTTCAAACTACACAATAGTAATCAATTTGGATATGTGGTTGGTGCTTTGAGATGATCTAATCATTGATTTTTTTTTAAAAAAAGCAGCTGTCAAATAAGCATCTGTATTTATGTGATGTTTCTCTGACAACCCTTGGGGTTTCACTATCTCAGAAGTCTTTGTTTCCTCTGTTTCTACACCCCCTTTTGGTTCTCTGATCTCTCTTCCTCTTATCTCTTTTTGATGCTTTGTACTGATAAATTCTTTTGAGTTTTCTTTCCTAATGTAAGCCTTGGCCTTTGTGCTAGGCTTTAATTTCATTTTGCTTAAGATTACTTTTCATTAACAGTTTTAATAAAATAGCAAAATACCTTCAGCACACCAAACCTTAAATGATCTGAGCATCATCTGCTATACATTGCACAAACAAAACCACTGATTCTGCTTCCTGGAATCACTGTGCTTTGCCACATCAGCACTAAATAACATACAAATTAGAAGCTCCCTCTGACAGACTAAATCTTATGTAGTTCTTTATGTAAAATTTAAAGTACCCTGAAATTATTGTGTCTATTAACAGCCAGCTAGATGTGCTTAAATGTGTGTGTGTCTGTACGTGCATCTACTCAGAGGAGAATCAAACTGCATTCTGTCTTTGTTGTCTTCTGTGGGCACAACATCAAGCATATTGTTTTATTTCCTACTGAAGAAAAAAGTTCAATGTCTGGAGCAAGAAAATAATTTTAATTGTATGAAAGAAATTGATTTATTTAATAAGTAAATCCTCCTAAGTGTCTCTACACACTATACCCTTTTTTGACCTTTAGAGATGCAGAAAGCCTCTGTTTTCTAGATGCAGTTAAGAAAAGCCTTTCTGCTCAGTCTCCAAGGACACCTCCACAATAACTGGAGTTACTTTTCTGAAGTTAATGATACTGCAATTGTAACACTAGGGGCTTTGCCAAAGGTGGATACACCATTCAGATTACAGAGTTCACTTGTTTGTCTGCAGCACTGGTCTATGGGAAAGCCATTTTTCTCTTTGAAAGAGAAAAGGTTAGTTTCTTTATATTCACTATAATATTTTTTCCTGGCCATTCTTATTGGAAGACAATAGCAGCCAAAGACTGAAAAGGCCTTAGGACCAGTCCTACACTGACTTGCTCCCTCCTGTAGAAAGGCTTTCTGTGGCACTGCTCACAGGGATGAATGTGCACGTGTACTGCCATGCTTCCCAGGGGAGCTGGATGTGTGGACCTGTGCATATGGGCACATCCAGAAGATGGCTGTGGAGTGACATGCTTAGGTGAGGTCCTGCCTTACACAAAGCAGAAGCACGTGAGCAGCCAAAGAAATGTGTTTGATCAAAGTGGTGTCTTCAGCTGTTTTTTTCTTGCATGGAAATTGGACTATTGATGCTTGTATAATCTCAGTGGGTGAATTATACAGTTAATAAACTCAATCTCTGTTGAGTATGACAACAGAAAAATAAATCACTTTAGAATTGTTCTTTTTTTTTTTTTTTCTCCATTTTTATTTGGAAGTGACAAAAAGGAGTTGCAGCAGCAACTGTCAGAGGACTGAGCTAGCCAAGCATCCTTGTCTCCTTGTGCAAGTCTCTGTTCCATTTAACTCACAGTTGCAAATTGCAAGTCATTCATAATGACTTTGTAAGTTGGAATAAAACTCTAAGCAGCCAATGGATTTCCCATTCAGCTGCTGGTGAAGGCTTCACTGACAGCAAGCCAGAACTTGGCCACCTTCAGTGGAATCACAAGTATGACTCAGGACTGGCAGAGGCTGTGGAAGTAGATTTTTAGAAATGTGTGAAGAAATACATTTCTTGCTCCCCATGGCCATAATGCTTCTGTGCATTTAACAAGATCGAGCTCGGCTAGTTGAGAACTCTGCATAGGTCTGGGAAACAAATTTATCAGAGATAGATCAATGGCAGATTATGTTATACAACATGATAAACACCTGCATGGATTTCCAAATGATGTTCACAAAACAGGTTTTACCCAGAATCTGCTGGTTGTCACTGAGGTTGGAGAAGATAAAGCCCTGATGCTCTTGTCTCCTCTTCTTTAAGAAACTGGTTGCCTAAAGTAACGTACGAGTCTCCAATTACATTGCTCTTGCAAGTACCGCTGGCATAAATTCAAGCTTGAAAGAAGCAGACAGACACTTCCTTTCCTTTTACATGCATGCTGGGTGAGTTCTGGCTGAGACACCTGCTAGAAATATCCATCCAACTGCTGCGCAGTCCATCCAGAGCTTGCCCATAAGGTACCATTGCTAAGTGCTACATATGAACCCAATTTCATCATGTCTTGTTACTTGCCATCCAAGAAGCACGGCAAGGGACTGCTGCTCTCTGCTTCCTAGTGATGAGCAAGGAAGCATCTATCAGGAAAAGTGTTCCTCTGAGGAGATGGTATTCCTGAGGTGGGCAGCCCGACCCACTCTGGATGCTCTTCAGGTCTCCACACCAAAGACTAGCAGCTACATAATGCAACCCATAATCTAGCTCTAACAAGATTCCTCTCTTCGCATCTCTGCCATTGTCTCCATTTTGTTTTTCATCCTTCTCATCCTGTGATATTAAAGTCTTGAAAAGGTATATATACCCATCTGCCACTGAATAGACTCCAGACCAGAACTTCAAATGCTCCTCCTGAGGTCTGTTATATCAGGAAACCTTTTGTTTCACACAGCTTTGAAATGGCCATTCAGCTTAGTCTTATTCAGCTGGAATAGAGGTTAAAATACAAATCCTGTAATACTCCGTAAGCATAAGTTATTGCTGGGATCCCATGTGAAGGCCATTTCTAAAGCAGTTTTGATTTCTACCTGAACCAGTCAGTCAGTACATGCCTTGCTAGGACAAAACAAAGGATGGACCTCACCTGTGGGACTTTATTATACCAGGCTTGTCCACTTGGACTGCCACCTTCATCAGCCACAGACAGAAATGACCCACGTCGAGCTGTCTCATCTTGTTCCTGTGTTTCACTGGATTACCAGCTGGCTAATATGTGTCTCCCAACAAGGATTCATGACTTATAAGCAAGATCATCGTGCTGTTTCAGAATGGTTCAGTGTTGAATGGGATAATACAGAGCAAGCATTGACTTGCTTCAGGAGCTGTGCTTGAACCTGGACAGGGAAAGAGGTGCAGAAAAAGGAGCACAGAGCCACCGGCAGCTGATTGAGGAATCTCCACACCTCACATCTTTCCTACATCATGTAGCTTTAAAGAAGAGAGCAAGAGTGGAGGGGGACGTTTAATGAGAACCGTGTTTCTTATAGATGTGAAGTGGGATCTGAAGTGACACAGAAAGACCCTGGGGTCTTTCTGATTTTCTGACTGTGCGGTAAATACAAGCAGAAAAAATAAAGTGTCCCCAAAAATAAATTGTCTGCAAATTATGTTCTGCTTTCAGCTGAAACTTTCTGACACAATTGTATTTCAGAGGAATGCTCGCTGGTTTGCTAAAGCTAACTGATCTCTCTAATAATGGCAAGGTCCTGGCTTTCTTTCAAAGCAAAGGTTCACACTATTAAATCTCATTAACAGAGGACTACAAAACCTGCGCTAAAACCTTTCTTGGCATGTGACCTTCAGCAGAACTGCTTCATTAAGCCCGAGATCCCTGAGAAAATGTTTGCTGAATAAAGTCATTCTTAATTAATGTTAAAATGTCAAGAATTCATCTGCCACCATTTTTACCTTTCCCGTTATACTTTTAATTATGACCTTAATGAGGTAGCAACATAAAAGTCAAGAACAGCATCTTTTAAATGTACACAAAACAGGCAGGACAATGGAGCAAAAGAAATCTACCAGAGATATACTTTCCCATGTGGTATTTGCAACTTCCTAGCCATCTTCCTAAACCCTCATTTAGATTTTGCCATTAAGTACTGGTTAATTAATTATGTGTAGAAAGCATAAGTATTGATGGTGATTTTCACTTGCACCTTTCCTAATATTACCTTGAGTGCTATTTCAAACCAAACATAAGTCTGGAGTAACAGATTACTCCATTTGATCTATGACAAATCTCACTGTCTATCTATTCTCCAAGGACATTCATCCAAGATTTTGTATTAAAATAACAATAAAATAAAAAAATAAACTAAAGTAAAAATAAATAAAATAAAATAAAATAAAATAAAATATCTTTGTAGAATTTCTACTCTTCAGACCAGATGGACATTTTGGTTGAACCAAGGGGTCATCAGAGAGTGGTGTGCAAACACACTGGGTCCAAACTCTGAAAATCCGCATTCGTTTCTCCAATGACCAGTGATGATAACAAAAGTTGGAGCTGCCCAGACCTGTACAGTTAGATGTCAGTGGTGAAAGCTCAGAAACACTCTGCAGCCTCTTTAATTCTTATTTTCACATTAAAGCAACGGTACCTGTCTTCCTGCCCATCAATCTGTACAGCATATGCAAGCCCTTCTGCTCTGGTTTAAATAGGAATGACTCATATGATATTAAGCCTCTTAATGAAAATGGATTACATTATTGCCTTTTCCAAAATAGAAGTTTTAAAAAGCCATGTTAGTGTATTCCAAATGTCAGTAACTGGAGACACTTTGGACAAAGAGTGAATTTTATAGCTTTTCTGAATATCTATAAGCTGGTCATCTTTGCAATGAAGCATATTAAATGATAAGAGAAAGTATGAGAAATTAAAAGTCCTTTGAATTTATATTAAATGAGAATTAGGTTCTGCCAGACTTCAAAATTGTTTCTTATGATTGGGAACTTGTTTTCCGCTTACATACTTGAACTCTGACATGTTTGTATTGTAATCTTTCCAAGTACTTTGTCAACACCAACCACGCCTCTGACTCTGGCTACTTATGGAATATTGCTTTGCAAAAATGACTTTTTAAATGAAATAGGGATAAAATTCAAGATGGCAACCAGGCCACAGACTCTAAGGAAAAGTGTTACAAAGTTCCAACATTGCATAATTTATAGAAAATTGGTGTTTTTGTTTATTTCCAACTGGCAACAGAGATTAGGAAGATTCAAATTTCATCTGAAGCACTTGTACCTATGTATAAATGCTGGTTGAATCCACTGATATGTGTCTAGTATGACTGTAAAGTTTTTTTTGGAGGAGAATTAAACCTCAGCCACTGCAGTATTGCCACAGGGTATAATAGCCCCAAGGGAGACTTGCTTTTGCTGTCATCAGGCAGGTAGGAACCGAAAACCTGTCTGTTCTTATACATACAGGACACATAGTAGTAACAGGAGGGCCCTTTGTTCTTTCATGAGTATTTTGACATTTCTTGAGCAATAAAATTATGCTTAATAACCTATATATTGAGTAATTGTTATCAGTTGTGTTCATTTGTGCATATGGCATAATTTAATAAACATTTTAATTGATATTCCTGTGGCATCTTCCCTGTGCTGTGATTAGACTGGGATTATCATATCTACATTATTTTCATTTGTTGCTAACTAGTAATTTACATCTAATAGTCTTGTCTTTTCCTCTCTCTCTCTCTCTCTCTCTTTTTTTTTTTTTTTAATTATTAGAGGAGATCTTGAAGACACATATTGCTCATTGGTGGTCTCCTGATGGCACCAGGTTAGCATATGCAACAATTAATGCCTCCAGAGTCCCCACCATGGAGATCCCAGTATACACTGGCAGCCTTTACCCTACTGTTAAAATGTATCATTATCCAAAGGTAAGGGAAAAATATAGATAACAGTCCTGCTGTTCTAGTTCAGAAAACAAACTAACTAACTAACAAATAAATAAATAAATGTTTTTTCCTTGGTAGGCTCAGACAGGAGGCTGTATAATAGTACATATTCATAAGCAATAAAAATAAACAGATCTATAAAAAGATCAGCTGTTCATCAGTAAACGGTCTTTATTGTCCTTTAGCTGTATTTGTAGAACTGCAGTTTTCTGATTCAAGCATTAGTCATTCCAAATATAATTATTTTTTATTTTTTTTTCAATTCTTGCTTTGTACCTGAACAAAAGCAGTTGTGCTTCCATGCTAGATAGGAGTTAACAATGTCTAAGAGTTTGCAAGCAAGCAAGGCTACTTAGGTAGGCTTAAGTGTAGTAGCCTACTACTACACTTACGTTCATGCCTTATATGCAGTTTTTTTTGGAAAGTAACAGTGACCCAAAAGGTCATGTCCTTTCCTACAATGCACAATGAATCCGTATTTTATTGTGTTTACCATTATCTTGTTAGACAACCTTTTTAACAAACAAATAAAATAAATGGAAATGTTTATAGTCACCAGGAAAAGTAGTATCTTTTACCAAGAATAGATGAATGCTAATTAAAATTTCCCCTTTATTCTCCCTAACGAACTTTGCACACCTCTGTGCTGCACCACTGCCATTACAGCTTCCCTGAGAATGGCCTCATACAAAGGGAGTGCATTTTATGATACTTGGGCTTGTTGTAAATCAAAACCAGACTGTGTTGTATATTTTATTTTGTTTTATTTTATCTTTTTTATTTTATTTTATTTATATTATTTTATCTTACCTTATCTTATTTTACCTGATTTTATCTTATTGAAATCCAGGCTGGAATGGAAAACCCAACTATTTCTTTGCATGTGATTGGTCTGAATGGACCTACCCATGACCTGGAAATGACTCCCCCAGACGATCAGAGAATGAGGTAGGTGCTTTCTGGTGCTGGGATGCCTGGCACCAGTTCTGTTGGGGTTTTATATCAGACACTTACTTTTTTTGAGATCATTTTACATTCACTTTCTTTGCCACTGCTAAAGAGTTTCACCTTGGGTAAATCTGGTTAAAAATTTTCTTATATTTTTTCTTATTACATGTGTTTTTCTTGAACACTATTAGCTTTTTACTCAAAATTGCTGTGAACCAATCTAACTTCAGAGTAATTTCCAGAGTACTCAGCAAAATGTCCCAGAATCCATAAGAACACTTTCATTTCACATGTAATCACTGTCATGGTACAGGGATTATGGTCTGCAGCCTGTACAGAAGACCACAAAGCAGAAACAGGGCAGATCACTAACCCAGCAAAGGAACTTGAGCATACATATGACTTGAGCATAGGAATGAAACCAGAAGGACATTCTGCAAATAATTTCTAGCATTCACTATAAATAAATAAATAAGAAAGCTTTTGCTGTTTTTAAGGCAAATATATTTGAGAAGTTTGACTGCAGTTCAGCCAACTGCTTTGCCACCCATTTTTAATTAAGCAAGTGCTTGTCCTGTTTGCATTCAGCAAGAGCTGAAAAGTTTGGCTTGGACTTCAGCCCGTGGTCAAAGCTGGAGGTACATTTATGGGTCACCAAACACTTGTAAGGAGCATCACATTGTTCCAGCCTGCTCTTGGGAGAGAAAAAGCTTTAGTCAAAGCCTGGCACACCTACCTGCAAAGCTCAAGCATTGGGTCCAAGTCTGGATTTCTGTAACTTGGATTTACACTTCAAATAGGTTTCCAGCATGCTGAGAGAAACCAGACTCTGCCTCTTCATCTAAAGTATCCACAGAGGTCCATCCACACAGCATTATAATGCTTTCCATGCACGTCCAACATAACATTGCAAGGTTTTCATTCCCAGCACATCACTGGTTCACATGGCAGCATCCAAGCATGCTCACTTTTCCTGACTGCTTGCTAAGTTAGGCTGCTGGATCCCCGATTCCAGGGCCAAGAGAATTACTGGTACAGCATTGAGCTAATGCAGCAGGACAGGGGAAGGTTCTGGGGTGATCTTCCTTAGGCATAATAGGTACATAAGACCTGTGCCTGATAGCTGTGCACAGGCTGGGTAGTTATCTAATGAGAAGATGCTAAACCAGTGGGATCGCTTACTGTGGAAATTACCTTTCTTTGCCTTAAAGCTAATGTCAGCCCCACAGCATAACAATTCTGAAAGGCTCCAATTCAAACCCAATTATGCAACAAAAGATGTCTGCCCCGTGAACAAGCCAAATGGGCAAAACTGGTTTTGTCTTTCAGAAAACCAGTTTCAGGTCTGCATGCGGCAGGCAGCGATGCCAGCTCATGGTACCCAAACCCCAGGATCAGAACTGCAGCTCCTGGACAATATCATTTTCCTGCTCCTAGCACACTCCATAAACAGAGACTCAGAAATGCTTTAATTAGAGTAATAACTTGAGGCTGCAGGATCCAAGTGTTGCTAATAAATTTGTGCTATGTGGCTATGGGTGGCTGTAATTTCTTCGGTAGCAATCAATACTGTAAAATGATGCAAAATATATCATAATTAATTATTCTCTTTATATTTCATCAAAAACATGGCAATTTCCATCCCTGGGGCATGATATAAGTAGAGCTGCTAGAGCAATAGGGGTATTTTCATTATGCATATGTTTTCCAAAATGAGAGGATTAGTGTGATAATGTTTCATTAAACAGACAAGGGGGATGCACTGAACAGCTAGTTACAGAAAGGAGTACCGAAGGTTCAGGGGAAGCTGAAAATAAAGATCTGCAAGCAGAGTGGTCCTACATGGAGCATTTTGGTGTGCCCCATCTGTTCATGCAGAGGATATATGGACAGAGCAGCCAGATATGTGATATACGATATATGGACAGAGCTTAGTGCTTGTTTTATCTGCAGCAAAGTGTTTTAGTACAATTAATAATTCTAACAATAAAGTGGAAATACACCACTTATGTGCTTTTTTTTCTCTTTTCTTTTAGAATTAAGAAAGAAATATTTCCACAAATTTCAGATATTTATCAAAATAAAAAATAAAAAGATGATGATTGGAAGCAAATTTGGAAATAAAACGACACCATTCCAAAATTAATTTCTTTTTTTTTTTTATAATCTGTCATTATATTCATTTTTGCCAAATTATCTGCAATGTCATTCTTTGCTGTGAGAAACAGAAGGAGGAAGCGGAAGAAGTTGCAGAAAAGGAAAATATTCTGATATGTAATGTCTGAAAGTCATTTTTATTTTGATGAAAAGCACTGGGCCCATAACAGCAAATTGCTACATCAGCAGGTGGTAGGAACTAGACCAACTAGTCCAACTTATTCTTCACATCACATTTACATCTCAGCAAATGAAGGAAAGATGCCATCTCTCTGAGTGCAGAATTCATCCCTGGTCCTTCTGTCCTTCTGCAGGCCGTGGCCATAAGCTATGGAGGAACTCAGACAACGGAGTGTTCTTTGTCACACTTATATCTTTCTTGCTATTATTATTACGTATTCATACTTTTCCTTCAGAAAACCTGGGCTAGGTCAGAGGAGCAGTGCTTGGGAAATGCCCACTCCCCATTCCCCTCTGCTGTCTGCTCAGCCCCTCGGAGCTGCAGATGTTTGCAATTAGCTGAGATGAATCACACCATATTGTCTTGTTTTCCTCTGCAAAATGGGAAGCATGAAATCTAGTTGTCCTACAGAAGAGATGTAAGGAGACATAAATTAAAGACTCAGCACCACTCTGAGTCCAGAATAATAAGTACTGTGCAAGTATCTACAGTTACCTGCTGGCTGGGGTGTCCATGGGCTTCATAGCTGAGGGAGGCTTTGGAGAGAAATTGCAATTCTGCACGCATCTCCAGGGTGGTATGGAAGATAATATATAACCTAAAATAATAATTAAAAGTTCCCCAGCAAGAACTGTGGCTCCAGTGTTCAAGCAGTGAGAAGGATGTAAAAATTTAGTACATCTTTCAAACATGAAATTGGATTTATGGAAAAAAAAAAATGCTCCAAGCCACAAAGTGTACTAAATACACCTTCTTTTTCTTTGGAGACTGATTTTTTTCAGTTCATTGTGAACAGGAAGGTGAGGTGGTTGTACAGTTTAATTTTGCTGCCTTGTTTTTTTTCCTCTTAGGGAAAAAATTGCTAAGCGCTTGCTGATAAAGAGTAAAATTATCATTTTATTTCAGGCATTGAATTTTAAGACTGTTGTTGTCTCACCTGGAAGTATCCTTCCTCCCAGTGTGGTGGATGCAATTGTTGAGGTCTTTTGTTATTTTTCCTCAGCCAAATCCAGGAACTAAATATTACTGAAAACTACAAAATCAATTTCCAACTTGTTATTTTGCTAGACAAACGAGTCTTTGTTACTTGTGCCCTTTCTCTTCAATATATACAGGAGCGCTTGCCAGAACACGGAGTACTTTCCAGTGACATGGCACATTAATTCCAAGGGGAGCAACAATTCCTTATACATATTTTATAGGAAACAAATGAACTAATAAATTTTTTATAGACTGTATGTTGTGAGGAGTTGTATGATGATTTAAAGGTGTCTTTGGCCCACATAGCCCACTGGTATATTAGACCATCAGTAGCTTTGTCAGCTCAGCAGGAGCTTTACCCTGCAGAAGGGGTGGTGAAGCCCTGAATTACTGCAGAGGTGGATATCTGTGAGCACCTCCTAAGAGGGTGACCATCAGGGTATTTATTTGTGAGCCTGGATTTTCAGCCCAGCCCAGTCTAAGTGGTTGCACTGCTCAGTATTGCACATTGCTCCATTTTCCTATGCTTTCTAGGGCAAGACAGTGCTTACAGGACTGTTCAGCCCACGCTGGCGATTTACTCTGGGTGTTATCACAACCTGAATATGTCCAGCAGCAGAGAACAGCACAGGGAGCGTGGGATGGCAATTTTGCCCATGCAAACTGTCACATCTCTGCTGACTTCTTTATGGCAACCAGCTGTGACTGTTTTGCAGACACCCCGTGCCTCTCTAAACTATATCCTTCCTGCTTTTTTCCTTCTGATGCAACACTTGGGGATATTTTGGTGTGTAGCAGGGATATTTAGAGACCATTAACTCTTTATAAGCATAAAGAATCCAACCACTGGCAGTGATGGGTTTGAGTCAGCCTGTTAGTCTGCTCAGAATGAAAACTGTTTGCAATTCCTTTTCCACCTGTGCATAAATTTGTAGCTCCAAGCATTTCAGTCCTTCGTGGAAGACTGAATAGCTTGAAAGGTTCTTTATCTCTACGTGTGGCTTTTCTTTGAAAACAACTTTCAGAAGAGGCAGATAAAACACTTGCACAGCCCTAAAAATGTCATTTTTAGGGGTTGAAATCCACATGTAAGGAAGCCTTATGAAGGAAGAAACATCAAGACACAGCATTCACAATAATCAGAGGTGTCCCTGAGCAGCCTCCAATTGCTCGGCCGATTCCTTGGGATGTCAGTAGTGTGCTGATTTGTTTCATGTTTTCCTGTGTTTTCAGGGACTATTACATAACCATGGTGAAGTGGGCGACCAGCACCAAGGTGGCAGTGAACTGGTTGAACAGGGCCCAGAACGTCTCCATCCTGACGCTGTGCGATGCCACCACAGGCGTCTGCACGAAGGTAGGGGATGAGCCTGGTGGCCGCTGGTGTCCTACACAAGGGGAAAGTATTTCAGCCACCTCGCCTGGGGGCATGTCACCTGGCACATATTTGTTTAGGCAGACAGGGAGTATAAACACTATTTGCCATATTTGCTGTGTAAGGGTGTTTGGGGGTTTGTTTTTTTTCTTTATATCTTGTGGAAGGGCAGGAGAATTATAGCCATGAACATACTGTGTGTGTATGCATGTATGTGTACAAGACAGGGACTGCTTGTCTTGAAATACCTGCGTACAGGCACAAGCACACATACATCAACAAACCGTAACCTGAAAATGTTTGTGACATTCTACTTTAATGTCATTATGCCCTTGCTTCTCTATTTAACTTTAACTTTAGTTAATTAATACCTCCAACAGATAGGCTAATGTAAATGCACGTGTATTGATATTATCTGTGTAAATATTAGATGATACCATCTTTTAAACTGTCATAGATATTTATGTGGTAGAAGACTGTTCTGATACACCTTTCCCTTGAAAACAATGATGCAATATACTGTGCATAGAGCACAGTGCAGTCTTTTCTTAACAACCTTGGCTTATTTGGGGAATAATATGCTGTGTAGATTTTATTGTCTGTAGGAGTAGAATGTTTTCTTGAATGAGTGCACGCTGATCCATCAGAGTTTAAAGACAAGAAAAGCAGTCACTGTATTTCACACAGTGATCCCAAAGCACAGGCTTGAACAGTTGTGGTTTTTTTTTTGTTTTGTTGGTTTTTTTTTTTTTTTTTTTTGTGCTTCTGCACGATTTTTCAGATTCAGTCCAACTGCTCTATGCAGTGATAAGCCACATGTAATACATGCAAGGTATGTTATTTAACAATCTTCTTTTGTTTTAGAAACATGAAGATGAAAGTGAAGGTTGGCTGCACAGACAGGTAATAGTGATCTTCTCTTTGTGGACAAATTTTTGGTATTTTTTTTTCTTTTTTTTTTTTCTACCAAGGAGAAAAAAATATTTTCTAAAACTGAGAAAGGTAAGGCAGTGTGATTTGTCTTACAGAAAACAGTGATTTAAAACCCCTAAGAGGTTTTTGCTTTTTGTGATTTTTCTATTTTCTCTTTGCTTTTTCAAAGAAAGGTGTTTTTTTGTTTGTTGTTTGTTTGTTTGTTTTGTTTTATTTTTTCCAACATCTTCCTATATTAAACCTGTAGATTTCCAGCACGTAAATCTGGAAGGTCATTT
Organism: Oxyura jamaicensis; assembly: GCF_011077185.1. Classification (NCBI taxonomy): domain Eukaryota; kingdom Metazoa; phylum Chordata; class Aves; order Anseriformes; family Anatidae; genus Oxyura; species Oxyura jamaicensis. The sequence goes on from NC_048894.1 coordinate 8,166,948, forward strand.
ATAACACTTCCCCAGCAGTCAGTTTGTAAAGTGATATCAGATTTGATTAAGCTGTTCTTTAGAGGGAAACTGCTGATACCAATTCAGCCACAACACTGAACTGTTTTTTTCATGGGATATGTGACTGCCAGACAGGGAGGAGGATATCAGATAAAGTACTTGCACTATATTTTCCCAATTCCTGTTTTAAAGTATTTCACATTTTTGTCACAGCTTGCTCAAAGCATCCAAGAACCTATAGAAACTGCAATACATCAGTTCACAGCAAGAACAATGATCCCCTCTGTTCCAGTGGCTATCCTACAGCAATGTGCTATGTCTGATCCAGATAAAAATCGATTCTACAGAGGAAATAGATTTTGTGCTCCAAGCATTTCAAATAATCTTTTATTCTACTTAGGTATAGAGTAAAATATATTCTGCAAAAGTATTCTTTGCATTTACAACACCAGTTTTGGCTTGAAGAGAGATCAAAAGGTTCCAAAACAAGCCAAGTCAAGAAAAAATTAAATTGCCCATATTTTGTGTCTTAAAAAAGGAAAAAAAGAGGGGAAAAAAAAAAAAAAAAAAAAAAAAAGTACTTGTCCTGAACAACTAGTAGGTGATCTGCAAGTTTCTAATGGGCCTCCTTCAGGGAAAAAGAGTTTGTTTTAGTGCATCTCCAAACACCATATATTTCGTCTGAGTGTAGAGAAGGATATTACAACCAAATGGGTCAGACATCTTAGTACTTACTAAGCTAAGTTAATACTTACTATGGACTTTGGAGACATTTGATATTAATCTTCAAAAGCATCTGTAAGAGTCTGAAAAATTACAGAGCTTTTTTGCCTATATTTCTGACAAGAAAAGTACTTAAAATTTTAGTTTTGACTGAATACATGATTACTAGAATAGTTACATTTTCTGTATTTACCCTTAATTCTGTGACACTTTAATCTAAAAATCTGGGAAGTCATTTTCATGCCATGTGCATCTATCTGCATATGAGAATGATGTGGAAATGTTGAATATTAGTGCAATTCCTCTAACCTCTTTAAGGAGATGAATCACACATTAGGCGGCCTTTGAAGGAGCACAGGAGTGTGACTCAGCTCCAACAGATTTCTTGGTTGAGACGTAATATAGGTGTATGCATATGAGCCAAGGGCCCAATTCCCCGCTGTAGTCAGCTGGTGCCGTCAGCAGTGCGGTCATACAATTAATGGACCTTGAGCATGATTCAGCCCACCCTGCAGAAGACACCAACTGTCTCGTTGGCCATTTTCTGTATGTTCCATTGGCCAGACCTTCCTTTGAGAAGTACCCCAAAGTTAAATCAATAGGACTAAGGATTGCCTCAGTCTTTAAAATACTGCTTCAAAGTACTCCAGACACATGGTTTCACAAGTGTACAGGAGCTTTACCTTTTTCTTGGGTATTTTAAGTACATCTGATCTTCCTGGGGTAGGGGCAAACTTCACAGTAGGCTGGGAACAGGAGACAAGGAGAGAAAAACAGTGAAATGGCAGAAGATACCCTAAAGGGACAGGAGGGAGTCTCCAAGGATGACAGAGTTCATATTTTTCAGCTGTCCGAAATACTGGGAGTTTTGAGATATGGCATACAGCCCAGGAATTTGATTTTTTGTTGTTGTTGCAGTGGTTTGGTAACACAGTGAGATTTAGTAGTTTATGTACAGAAGGTCGTAGTAAATGATCTTGCGTTCCTTTCTGGGCTTCAGTTCATGAATGAATTTTATTCAAGTCCTGCAACTTTGGAGAGCCTCTCTCCAACACAGGGTAAGAGAAAAAATGGTGTCACTGTCTGCGTGGCTGAAAAATGGGATTAATTACTCAAAGTGTGATGAGAAATATACACAATTTGCTAGAAAGCGTCTGTCACTCTGTGTCAGATGATATGGCAAGGATTTTCAAACCTTTAGCACAAATAAAAATTTGCACATGTTCACCAAAGCTGCTGAGGGATTTTGGAATTTCTTGCTGCTTTTATTTACATACCTTCTTGTGCTCTTCTGAAAAACAGACTGACCTTCATTCATGTGTTTGCTTAAATGTACAAATTCTCTGAAAAAAAAAAAAAATGTAAACAGTTCTGTTTCAGTTTTTGTGAAGCAGCCAGATGGTGATGGTGACAGTAGATAGTGATGAAGTTTTGGTGGCAACATTTTGGTACCCAGTAAGAAACAGGTTGCTGGAAATTGAGTTGCTGCTGCTGTTTTCCTGTACTGAAGGTGATTCGGGTTGGTCAGTCCCACCAATTCATTCTCTAGACACAGGGTCATCCTTTCTTTAACGACTATCCCTTCACCTGGAGGATGACCAGGGCTCTGGGTATTCCTCAGCTCCAAGCACTTTTTCCTTTCTCCTCACCCCTCACAGCAGCAGGTCTGTGTACATCAACTCCCTGAACAAGACCACTAAAGGCAAATGGGTTCAGGGAGCCACATGTGGTTGGACATAAGCTTCAAATTAAGCTGCTGTGGAGTTGTACAGAAGTTACCTTCCTTTTATTTTTTTTTTTTCCTGTGAGTCTGAGAGCTCTGAGTTATTGTTACATGTAGCTGATATAAGGACAGCTTAGTCCTCCATCTGCACAAAGCAAAGGGATTCTGGAAACTGCCCTTGACAATTTGGGTAAAATTCATTTGTCTAAATACAGAGATCTAGCTGAGCAAAAAGACCACAGGAGCCACAAGGACTTAAGAAGTGCCCTGCAGAGCCAGACAACTGCTTCCCCAGCTCCATCGTTCTCTCTTTAAGTCACAGCAGCTGAGGATATTTAAGAACTGGTGTGAGCTGGCTGCTTTCCACAGTGCAATCCTCTCATATTTCACCAGTACCTACAATAAAAATATTACAGACGCTCAAGACGCTATTTGTGCTTATTTCCTTCAGTGTCTGTTGATGAATCATGAATTTGTTCAATTGGGTTTTGCACCTTCTGACACCAGCTGTTTTCAGAAGCCTCTTGTGGCAAACACTTCCAGAAATTCCCTACCTGCTGCACAGGAAAAGTACTGACTTCTACCAGCATTAAATTGATCTCTCATTATTTTCAAGGACTGCTACTCTGTCTTAGTGTTTTGGGATTCAGTGAGTAATAGTCAGACAGAGGCTCAGTTTGTGTCATGCACAGAAGCAATAAAATAAAATAAGTACAATAAAATAAAATAAAACAAATACCCCATGTACTGCTTGAGACATGTACACAAACACATGTAGGTATGTTCCTGAGGTTTTGGAGCAATTCCAGCATGAAGAGCAGGGCTTTTGTTTGTTTAAATACCAGCATTTTAAATGTTGTTAACCTGCTCATGTTTATCAGCTGAACCACAGCTCAAGCCAAGCTCACTTCCAGATGCCCAGTGTTGCTCCCTACATTCTAGTTATAAATACCTGTTCCAAAAGCCTGCATGGTGACACCCCACCTTGCCATCGAGGGTAAGTGACCATGTCTGTCACGACCTTAAAGGAGGTTCTGGTTCCATTAATGTGTTGTCTTTCCAACAACAGGAACGTGCAAACAGACTGTATCCTCACATTAGGCAAGTGCCGAAGCTCATGTCTGCCATTTGTGCTGTTCACCTCCTTCCCCTGTAGCACTGAGCGAACATCAGATTAATCTGCACAAAGCCTGGCAGAGACGTATTGCTGGAATACATAATGCAGGAGGCACAGATATAGAAAAGTAGGGTGAGCTCACTGCTATTTACCTCTGTAAAGGAAAGCTTGTGGAGCAGCAGTTTTGCTCATGTTATCGGAGTTATTTTTCAAGTTCTCCTGTCATGAATGACATTTGGAAATAATGTAGAGTTTCTTGTTTCGAGTTTCCAAACAATGTCATAAACAAATGAAGCCATTATTTTATGCAACTGCAACAACCTGTAAATGGGAATAATTTAAAATATACTGAAAACCTAAGCAAGAAAAAATAAAAGGAAAAGCAAATAGTTTGAATACCTAGCTTAGTGTTGATAAAAAACAATAAACAGTGGAAAAGAATTAATCAGTGAGGAAATGGTAGCAAAGGAAAACACAGTAAGAATAATGTGCTAGTTTATGGGAAATAAAAATGTTTCTCCTTTTGCTGTGTGCATTTTCATTAGCCATAAGTCTCCTTGTGCAAGGAAGTTCTTGCTGGCTCAGTTTGTAACCTGAACCTGTGTCTAGCAGAAAGTGGGGGGGTTGATAAATATTGAACCAGAGGAGGACCCAGAAGAGGTTCAGCAAGTGTCCCTGTTGCCTTCCCTTGGCGAAGAAGGAGACATAAAGCTGGGCCAGGGCAAGCAGGGCTCAGCTGGTCTCCAGGAAAGCCTGGTATCACAGGAAGGTTCAGCAAAAGTTCTCTCATGTTTTAGTGCTAGCTTTTGAACATACAGAGGAGGTTCAGCTAGCCATTTCCTTTGATATAAAGCTACTGTGTCACACCATACGGACCATCCTTCTGCTTCCCCTTGTAATCTACAACCATCTCCTGCAGAGAAGACTTCCCATATGTCTTGGGGTTCCTGTACAAAAAGAAAAACAAAGATACCTCCATGTAGCATTTGCTTGCCATATGTGTTGTTTTATTTCCTTGCACTGAGACCCCTCTATCTCTGGTTGAACGTACCAGTAACCAAATAAAAACCATTCACCGCGTTCACCTGGGAGCTCTGAGTCAAAGATGGTTTTGTAAGATATCCTCCTTCTCATAAATAATTCAGTGAAATAAATGATTGCAAAAGGGTAGGAAAAGACAGTGGTGAGATGCTGAAGGATGTTGCTAGTTGTGCTTCCTTGAGGACAGGAATAGATCGGTTCTTCCAGCAGAGTAAACAGGGTTTGTCATGCTCGTACCAACAAGCTTCAAATCATTTATAAAGGCTCAATTCCAACTGCCCCAAGCAGTCAGCTGTAGATGTGCACTTTTTGCTTTACAAATGTGAGGTGACCTTATAGCAAAAGGACCCTTCTGATGGTCTGGCTCCCTGACTTCCCCATCTGAAAGGTGTCAGCTTCCCCAAGAGCACAGAAGTAGTATTTTTCAAAACTTTCTCCATTTTTAGTCATCTTTTTGCTTGCCTCAGTTTGCTGTTAAGGGGCACTCTGTACTTCACTGTAAATTAATTTCACAGGGTTTTGCAGCACAGCTCAATTTTACATACTGTAATTTAATGGGAACACAATCCTTAATTTTGCTGTTTGCAGAACGAAGAGCCTATTTTCTCCAAGGATGGTCGGAAGTTTTTCTTTGTGCGAGCCATTCCTCAGGGAGGACGTGGGAAGTTCTACCACATCGCCATGTCGTCGTCACAGGTAACCAGCTCACTGCTGCTGATTTGTGTCCACCTGCAGCAGAAAGCAATGCAAAGCACTATCTGTGCTTGCACCAGCAAGACGGGAAAGTGCAAGTGTAGAACATGGATCTTGTGCATAAAGAAAAGCATTCAAGGATGGCTCACCAGGGACAAGATAACATGAATTTCTGAATCAGATACTTAGAAGGAAAAAGTCTATCAACTATCTCTTTTTAAACAATATTGTTGCATTGTTTTGTTTTGTTTTGTTTTTTTAATACCTTCTTAGTTGTACATAAATAAGTAAATCCCTGCACTGCCAGAAAGGATTAATCTGAAGCTTGTGGACACACTGGAATAGAGGAAGGGTTTGAAGCTGCTCTGTACTGAATTCATCCCATTATCTTCAGTGGAGTTAAGATGATTTTCACTGTGTTATTTCTATACCTGTCTATTCACAGAAATATGGGAGGGAGGTAGACTGTGGAAATTGCAGGTGCATGGTTTGTTTTGAACAGGTAATGGAGTTTAGAGAGTTCCCTTTCTCAGAACAGAAACACAAAGAGAAGCTTTGCTCAGATATCTTCTTTTAAGAATAAAGAAATAAAATTCTCTTTTATTTTTGGCAGCCCAACAGCAGCAGTGATAACTTACAGTCTATTACATCTGGTGACTGGGATGTGACAAAGATATTGGCATATGATGAAAAGAGGCATAAAATGTAAGTAAACGTTGGTCTGACGGATCAGTCATCCACTGCTTAGCACTGGGCTATGGGGTTAGTTACAATGATGTCGCGTATGCATCTGGCATGTATGAGCTCAAGGAGATGAGGATAAGACAGACACCTCTGTTTCTGCCTCTGTTTTGGTTTAACCTCCTACATCATTCCATATAGCTTGTCTCCATTTGATTTTCTATGTACAGTTCAAACCTCTCTTTCTGTGACTATAAATGCAGGATACATTTCTATAGCAGAATGCTTTCTCCTGCAGTGACTTCAGTTGTTAAACTCTGAAGGAAAGACGACTCTTTTCATTGACTTCCTAGATAGTCTGTTTTATAAAGAATCCTTTATTGACCTTCAAAAATAGCAATGTAATAGAAAAAATAGAATACAAAAAAGTCATACTTCTTTATGCTAGTAAAATAAATTATGTATTTATTTTACAAAAATTAAGGTACATTTCATGAAAGTACATTAAAATGTTTGGAGTTTTTCTGGAATCGAATACCATATAGGGTCCTTTGTATGCAAAGACCCATTAGATACAGGATTGAACTCCCAGTTTCTTAAGGTCACTGAAATGTCTAAGTCTCTGGAATATGATAAATTTTGAATGATCAGAACATAATGCTCCTTCAGGGTACGGAATGCCCTCAATTACCAATAACTTCACTAAGAGCAAAAGGTCATTGGCACTTGGCAGAGCTGAGAAGCAAACTAGCACCAAAGCTCTTGTTTGCATTTTCACTGACCAGTCAAACAGAAAATACCATGCACTATTTGTGCAACAAAAATTTACATTTAGGTAAGTGCAGCTTATTGGAAAGAGAGCAGAGCTGAATATCCTGTCTGACATGCTATTCACCCCACAGACACTATGTCCACTGTGTCTGCTCCTGTGGTCTGTCACTATTCACATGAAATGCATCTGAGGCATCATTCTGGACCATAGAGCTTGACGTGAAAATGTGAAGGTCATTATCTTTACCACTCGAACCTTTTTGACCCACTGGTATACATAGTCTGGGACACAAACTTTTTAACGTCTGTTTTAATTGCAACCTACCAAGTACTTGTTTGAGCTGGCACAATGACATGTTCCTCTGTATGTTTTTCTAATTTCAGTTTAAAATTTCCTTGCTTTTACAAGATCAAGCAAAGGGCTATATAAATTAAGATGTTATTGTATAAGATATTTGTAAGTGTCATCTTAAGAATTCAATTATCTTTCATTTCCTTCTTTTTTTTTTCAGTTATTTCCACAGCACAGAAGATTTGCCAAGAAGGAGACATTTGTACAGGTCTGTACTTTACTAATATGCAGAATTTCCCTTTTCAGTCTTACATAAAACATTACATAATAGATTGCAGTAGAAACAATTACTTATCTGTTTCTTTTAATGACATTGCAACACCTTGCAGTGTATCACTGGAATAGACAGACGAGCATAACACTAGTGAACAAAATGAGAGAGATTTAGAATTGATTGAAATTTAGCAATTTTCTCATTATATTGAAATTTTCAAATTGATCTCACGATTGATAACCTGTTACAAAACTTTTCAGCAAAACTGCTTAGTGCTTGAAAGAATTCAGAGTTACATAAACTAAGAGTATAAACTGTTCCTATACTTCCAGACTGCACTTTTCATGAAAGTTCAATAGTACTTCACCTGCTCAGGAGATTGAAAAGAAAAAGCAATATGTTATGTTTACAGATGTGTTTTCTTTCAGTAATTCCAGATGACTTTAGTATCCTCAGTAACTGTACAATGAATAAAAGGTTAGTTTATAGTAAGCTATTGGTAGTGTAGCTATCACCAAGTATTGTGGGAATAGATTATAAAAAGGAGAAAAACCAAACTTTGAAATAATCATTTTGGAATCATTATTTTCTTCTATTTTTCTTCTCAGTGTTTGTAATGAAGGGCAGGGCTGGTGACAGCATCATTTTATAAGGGACTGTCAGTACATTTTCCTTCTCTAACGTGATTTCATACCTTTTTTCCCTCCGTGGGGAGAAAACTAGAGCAAACTATATTATCTACAATTTAATCATGTTTTTCTTTTTAATTATGTTTTCCTGTTTGCTGCATTCCACATTTTTTAAGAGTAGGTCAGTGTTTATTTTCTTGAAGAACAGAAAATGGGGAAGAAAAAAATCAAAGCCATATTGACCATTAATTTCTATCAGTAGATGGGAAGAAAAAGTCACTTTAAATGCTGAGTCCAGGCACAGTTGCTCAGAAAACCTCACTAACCTCGCCTCCCCACACTGATAACAGGGAAAAAGATGCCCAAAACATGAATGTCCTCAATCTTATGTTGATTACACAGTGACATTGGCCTCATTTGATTTCCTGCATTAGGTAGTGTGAAACATGATCTCCGCCTAAACAAGATCCCAAGAGCTGCTCAGTTGGAGTCTGTGGTGGCCCTAAATAGGTTGCTCAGCCTCCTCTCTTTTAACCTTGAAATGGTAGCAAAACCACTCATCTACTTCACAGCAACACTGGAAAGATATATTAATTAATATTCTTGAAGCACCATGAAGTTGCAACATGCCATAGCACTGCAAAAAATTATTTATTAATATTTGTTAATAATCAGTAATCATTCTTCAATCTACAGTAGGTTTTTACAAAATGCTTCTGAAAATATGGACAGACCATGTTACCCTCATCAAAATAGACCCCTAAAACACAATCTTTACTTTCTATTTAGACATTGTAACATCAACTGTTTAAATTCCTGAAAATATCTTTAGCCTCAGAGACAGCTGCTACCAAATCAAACCAGTAAGGCAAACAGTTAGAAACTTAAAGAAAGCAATTCCAGTCCTTTATTGTCTCCTATAATACAAATTGGTGTAGAGACACTACTCCTTTATTTCATGCTTTCATTCACTAAATCAGAACTTCCTCTTGTGGAATTGCAACTATGATTTTATTTTAAAAACTGTACCATCCTACATAACCATCTGACCTTGCGAAGCAAGATATCAGCATCTGCTTATATATTGTCCATTCAGAAAAAAAAAAAAAAAAAAAAAAAAAAAAGCCATTACTGCTGTTTAAACTCAACCAAATGGAAATGCTTTGTCTCTTGCTAATGTTGAGCACATTATATTTATGTTCTTGTTCTACCGTACAGTGAGGTTCAAATAATGCTGCTTCCAGATAACATTTGCTCAGTGACCTTCATGGACTTGTATTAACTTTTTCAGCGCAAGTACAAATGGGAACTTCAACAGGCAGTGTCTGTCTTGTGATCTGATTGAAAACTGTACTTATTTCAGCGCATCATTCAGTCACAACCTGGAATACTTCTTACTGACATGTGAAGGTATGTTGGTTTTGGTTTTGCGGCTATTGTGTCTAAGGATAGGATTTAGGCATGGATGTCTTCAGATATCCTATGAACCTGTGGGCAGTTTTGAAAGATAAGCCCTAAATATCTGTGTCACTTCACTTTTAAAGCTTTACTCAATACTTTTTTTCTTTTGTGTTGTTTTTGGTGGTGGTGGTTGGTTGGTTGGTTTTGGTTTTTGAACTATAAAAAAGATGTCTGCAACCTGTTTCTGTGCACATCTTACTATTGAAGACAGAGGCAAGTTCTTTAGCCAGTTCAAGCATCCTTAAGTTAAAATAAGAGCAAAACCTAGAGGAGAAAAACATCAGTAAATTTATGAGAGAAAAAAACAGCAAGGTGGGATTAACCATGGGTGACTGGAACCAAGTTCCAAATACATTAACTCTGCTGATTTTACTGTAAGGATTTCCTCACACCAATATTGTGAACAGGGGGATTTCAAAGTTGTAAGGTTGCCATCAAAAGACAGTTTGCAAAGAAAAATCAGTTTTCAGAAAAGTATCTAATGGACAGTGTTCTTGGTGGATGAGTACAGAATGTCTGTTGTTTCGCTGCTCATTCACCTTACATTTCCCTTAGCTTGAAATAATCTATAGGCCCAACAGAGGTTTCCTGTGTTGAAAACACTTTACAGGACATTTCTGGAGTTGTAAAAGTTAGCTTTCTCCAGCTCTGTTAAGGATCAATGAAGAACCCCATAACATTTGATCCTATGTGATTTAATTCTGCCTAGTTATCCTAAATTACCCACACTGTGCATACACAGAGAACTGGATTGCAGCTCCCATGCCTGTATGGGTGGGCATTGTTTTTACTGGTTGCCCAACGCTATGATTGAAGTATCTCAAATGGCTGTACATCCCTAAAACAAGTCCTGCAAAGCAGCATGCCAGCAAGAAAGGTCTGATTTTCAGCAGCTCTGGAAAAAGTAAGCATTTATATAACATAAAGAAGAGTAGCTGTTGTGTATGCTGTTGTAGAGCAGTCTAGCAGTGCATGGACATCACCTTCTTTGACTAGCAAATACTCACTGGTGTCAGTAAATGTGGTGCACAGCAATGATAAGAGGTATATTGAGTTGGACTTGATGATCCTTAAGGGTCCCTTCCAACTCAGAATATTCTATGATTCTATGATTCTATATGAGATGGCAACAGGGGGAATAACCAGGATAATCAAGATTAAAAGGGCCAGATCCCCTGCTCCTGCGTGGGCTCCTCTCCACGGGCTTCAGCTCCGGCCCGGGGCCTGCTCCTGTGGGGGCTCTCCATGGGCCGCAGCCTCCTCCAGGCCACATCCACCTGCTCCACCGGGGGCTCCTCCACGGGCTGCAGCGTGGAGATCTGCTCCATGTGGGACCCATGGGCTGCAGGGGGACAGCCTGCTCCACCAGGGGCCTCTCCAAAGGCCGCAGGGGAACTTGTGCTGCGTGCCTGGAGCACCTCCTGCCCTCCTGCTGCACTCACCTTGGGGGCTGCAGGGCTGGGTCTCTCACACTTCTCAGTCTTCTCTCTCAGCTGCTGTAGCACAACAGGTTTTTTTCTCTTAAATCTGCTCTCCCAGAGGCCCAACAAGCATCAGTCATGGCTCAACTCTGGCCAGATGGAGCTGGCTCTGATCTGACATGGGGCAGCTGCTGGGCTCTCCTCATAGAGGCCACCCCTGAAACCCCCCTGCTACCAGAACCTGGCCACATAAACCCAATACACACCAACCAAAATGTCAATACATTTCTTAGAATGTGTTTTGCCCCAAGAAGGAAAGGTAGACTGTATTTTTGAAGACATTTATAAGTAGACTAAAAAATGCATGGCAATACAATGTAGTGAAGTAACACTGGCAGTACAATGGGTAATTATCTTAATGGACTATCTGCAGATCTATGACTGTATGTGGCAGGCATATGCAGAGAAGTGTAATTTCCCACTAAATATTCAGTAATGTAATGAATGTTATTATATTTATGACATTTGTCTCTTGACAAGAAAAGCCTTGTGTATTGTTATTCTTGTATTCATTTCAAGAAAAGCTGTCAATCGCTCATAGAAACGGTGTCCATCTCCATTGCACCAAGATAATTGCTTTGCCGTAATTTGAAGTATTTGTGAATAACAATATTAAGGTTTCTAAAGGATCTTATTGACCACTGGGGATATGTTTGTATTGTATTATATCTCATTTACAAAAAATCTGAAGTGTTACCTGAAGAGATTAATTAATTTTATTACAGTGTACATTAATCCAGATACACAAGATAATCATTTTGCATAACAAACTGTGGGCCAGATCCTCAGCTGCTGCAAACAATACCTCCATTATCAGGTCATTAGTGTTAGATCTGTTTACATCTGCTGAATATGTCTTTGTCTGAATTTTAATTATACAGGACTAAATTGTCAAACTCTACTCTCCATGCAGTGCAAGTACATCACAGCTTGAACCTTGGAACTACTGTCAATATCTCCATGCAAATACTTTTGCAAAATGTGTGAGCTTGAGAAAATACAGAGATCCTGGCAAGATTTCCATTTTCAATGACTTTATAAAAGTCCATTAAATTTGGTAGAGTTTCCTTTCTTACATAAAAGAGAGTTGTATTTTTTAAAGTTCTTTACTTTCAATAAGTTTGCTGGTATGTTTCTTTTTAGAACATCTTGTGCAGGACCCATTTAACATCACATATCTTCTGTGTTCACATCTGCAGCAGAGTCAACTCCCTTTGGTTCCTATTATAGCCAAAGTGGGTCTGGAAAGGGGAATCATTGCTTCTGTGTGAAATGCAGACTTCTGGACAAAATAATAATTCCCTCAGACTTTGGTGGCTATGCTGAATATGCAGGAAATGGAGGGTGGATGTCTTAATGTATCATGTGCATCAGGCTCTTGAGTCAGATGGAGAATTTTGAACACCCTGCCATAGGTTGAACTCATATTTAGATGCTTCCCAGAAAGTTTGGCTCATGTTTATAAGATACAAAAACTTTTTATACAGCTGCTGCAATTTGATGGAAAATCACTCGGATCTACTAACAGGAGTCTTCCTTCTCCACTGCTTCTCAGGCTGCTCACACTTGGAGTCAATGTTAATATCCAGACAGTGTCAAAACATACCTAGTGCTGTTTGGTGCTTTCTCCTCCATCTAAACTATAAAAAAGCATCCACAGCATAGATCTTGTTGTATACTCTGTGACTGCCTACACAAATGTGTGTTTGTAACCATGCTAGTGTCAGATTCATATGTATCTTTGAACTTAGCTAAACTTAATATTTTTACTTTGACCAACTCTGTAATATTTTGAGAATTCATATTTTCTCAGCTGTCCATAGGATGATTTCATGGCCAAATATTTATATAAAGTTTTCAATGGCTTGAAAACCATTTCTGCATAGACAGTTAGAGACTAACCTCCGCCATACCTCAGATTCTCTCTAACCTTTTAAAGAACTCACTTTGCAGTCTTCAGTTGCCAACTTCACTGTGTTTAGAGATGCAGACACAACTGTGGCTCAGAGTAACCTCTCTAAAATGGATGGCAAGCTTTGTAAGCTTTGATTAACCAAAAGTTGCTTATAATGTACTCTGTGATACTTAAATGAAAGGCACTGAAAAGGGAAAACATATAGCTAATCTGGGAAAAAAAATAAAAATAAAAAATAAAAGTCTGGCATTGCTCATTTGAACCCAAACGTAAAGAGCTGGAAGATTTCTACTCACTACTTCAGTATCTTAGAGGCAGCATATAATTGTCTTAAAGGGTTTTTTTTTTTTTTTTTTGCTGTCCTTAGCAGAGCTACACAGCACAGGCTGAAATGAGAGAGGTTTGCTATAATAAAAGGTAACCTCTCTTTCAAGAGGACAATATAATGCTTACTGTCAATAGGCAACATTTATTGCAATCACTCAGTCCCAGAAGGCTAGTTACCTTATTTTTCATCTAATTTTATATGCTCATGATTGAATTACTGTAGTAGGATCTAAGGAAGCATGATGCTTTGCAGACTGCTCTTAGATTATCTCGTCGAGACACTGTGGAAAAAGCAATATGTACTGGAGCAAGGTCACTCCTACTGTCACCTTCATCACAAAATATGGGCTTACACTTCTGTCTCCTCTCATAAACCAGCACAGGCTCTGCTACTGATTCTCTTTAAGATAAATAGAAGGAAAATCTGGATGGAAGTGTTTTGCTACCTTATACTTAAATTTAATTGAGGATTGATTTTTGTCATCTGGAATACAATGTAAAATTCAATTGTATAGAGAAAAATGTAAGAAATAACAAGTTTTGGCCGTGAAAAGCAACATTTTCCTGTTTATTTAGTGGGGTTCAGATATATAAAGTACAGAGCTGAAAGACACTGAGCCAGTAATTCACTAAAAACCATTTTTAGGTCATTGCTCCTCCTTTGCAAAAACGAAACCTTATCAAGACTATAAATGTAGTTAATTCTGTAATGTTTTAGTATTTCCATTTTAAATAGGTGCTCCTCATCTTCAGTGACTCCTTCCTTTGCTCCCCAGAGTTACTTACCAACGCTATTAAAACCTGAGTGTTAACAAAGTCATTCATGGAGGAAGAAAGGATGCACTGCCACTTTTATTGCAAGCTACCTTGTACTCTGACACTCTGTGTAGCAGGTTTGGTTCCAGTGTCTTCACTCTCATAAAATGTGTGTTTGAAGTCACTGAGATTTGGCTTAAACACATGGAACTGACAAAGATTTTCCAGATCCTGGTGTTCAAGTCCCTGCTATTGCAGGCAGCTGCATCATATCTTCCTCTGTGTTAGCTGGTCAGTCTCCATCATCATCAGCCTTAAGCTGATCTTGGCCAGCTCTATGCCTTTGGGGAGCCATGAGTTTCCCCATAAAGGGTTAATGCCTGCTAGCTTTGAGACAAGAGGAATGGTGAGGAAGTCTTCTAGCCCATGCATACATTACTGCAATTAATGCCATTTAATATGTGATGAAAATGATAGGGGTTTGTGCTGTTCATGGAATGCCGACCAGCCTGCTAATTAAAGTTCTCCATAATCATGCATTATCAGGAAGGGATTAATCATTTTTTTAAGGATGACACAAAGAAAATTAGTAGTTATGCAGAGGGGAGAGGACTATAATAAGGACTAAGAGGCAACTATTGCCTCATGCTCAGCATGGTTGCTGGTGATACAGAAGTGCCTTTGCTGCTGCATTGCGTGTTATCTTTTTGTCTATTGACCAATTTGGAAAATATATATATATATTTCACTTTGAAAAGAGACGACACTGTACCTTAGAAGAGGGAATGCTACTTTTTTTCTTGTAGGTCTCAAATCCTTTCTATTTTTCCAGAAATAGTAAGATTGTTCTGGTTCAAAATAAATTAAAATCACTATAGTTTATCCAAGCTCTTTGAAGATTCTTTTTTGTTGGATTCATAGAATCATAGAATCATAGAATATCCTGAGTTGGAAGGGACCCTTAAGGATCATCAAGTCCAACTCTCGACACCGCACAGGTCTACCCAAAAGTTCAGACCATGTGACTAAGTGCACAGTCCAATCGCTTCTTAAATTCAGACAGGCTCGGTGCAGTGACAACTTCCCTGGGGAGCCTGTTCCAGTGTGCAACCACCCTCTCTGTGAAGAACCCCCTCCTGATGTCAAGCCTAAATTTCCCCTGCCTCAGCTTAACCCCGTTCCCGCGGGTCCTGTCACTGGTGTTAATGGAGAAAAGGTCTCCTGTCTCTCGACACCCCCTTACGAGGAAGTTGTAGACTGTGATGAGGTCTCCTCTCAGCCTCCTCTTCTCCAGGCTGAACAGGCCCAGTGACCTCAGCCGTTCTTCGTACGTCTTCCCCTCCGGGCCTATCACCATCTTCGTAGCCCTCCTCTGGACACTCTCCAACAGTTTCATGTCCTTTTTATACTGTGGTGCCCAGAACTGCACACAGTACTCGAGGTGAGGCCGCACCAGCGCAGAGTAGAGCAGGACAATCACCTCCCTTGACCTACTAGCGATGCTGTGCTTGATGCACCCCAGGACACGGTTGGCCCTCCTGGCTGCCAGGGCACACTGCTGGCTCATATTCAACTTGCTGTCTACCATGACCCCCAGATCCCTCTCTTCTAGGCTGCTCTCCAGCGTCTCATCGCCCAGTCTGTACGTGCAGCCAGGGTTTCTTTTTTTTTTAGCCAGGGATTCTTTTTGTTTGTAGTTTACCGGTAGTCTTTACTGTCAATATGTGCAGGTCAAATGATGTTAAAGCTGTCTCTCTCTTTGGAGAAAGGAAAGTAGGCTCTTCTAACAAAAATGTTGAACTATTATCACCTGATTTCAAAGTCCTCTCTAGTAATGCAGTTATCAGTAGTTCAGCCTAGATGCTGTAGATCAGTAATCACAGGTAGTAGGGATGAAATCATTTCTGCCTTTTCTATAAGTCAGTTTTGTAGCTGTAGAGAAAAATGATATGTTGTAATTGAGCTGTGCTTGATAATATGCCTAAAGAACCAATGGGAAAGGGATTTATCTGGGTATAGGTCTGCTTTTCCCCAGGTAGGTCCTCTGAGCCAGCAGCCACAATGCCAATAACACTGTAAGCACACTGCTGGTCCTGCAATGCTGAATGATGCCTATAGGCTGGGTTAATCATAAAAAAATGAGATTTATAGCTCTTTGGTTCTGCCAGATAACATCCTGGTTCAGTCCCATAAACAGAGCAAGGAGTACAAAAGCACAGTGTAGGAAAATGTTGCAATTTAAGGATCTCCTTTGAGAGAGTGATTCACACTAATAAAGAAGCAATGAAACAAATTTAAAGATAATCTGAGTCAAATTCCTTATATTACTGTACATATAACTTGTCCTGTCATTGTAGCTATGAGTTTTAAAGATGAGTGCTGCAAGTTTATTATTTACAGAGGCAGCATGTAGCTATAAACTTCTCGGCTCCTTAAAATGTTTCTTGAGAACTGAATTATCTTCTTTCTCCCTCTTGTAGGGATATGGAAACATCATCTAAACATGTGAGCACTTAGCATTACCTGCTACTTCCACCTAATAAGTTTATCCTGAGCATTAAAATGTGCATTTATTTTTCTTTTATTTTCCTAATTATTTTTGGAGTCAAAAAGACTTTCACTGGCAAGTTGCATCATATCATCTAGCTCTGCTTTGTGGCAGGCTGTCCTCACATCAGTTTTAATCTCATTTTAACCCCTCAGAATCCAGAGAATGTTTTAGCAAGGCTTGGCCTTCCAGTATGGCGAGGTCTAAAACCCTGTTGTGGAACCATTTTGCAAATCTATCTTTTTCTTCCTCTCATGTGGTCACAGCACAAGCTCCTGCCTACATGGATGGCACAAGCCTGAAATATTGTACATCTGGACAATACCATACACACAGAAATGTTTTGTGTAGGGGGGTCTAAGTTTAAAAAGACATTCAGTGAAAGCATTAATTTCCAATGAGGGCTGCTTAAAAGAATTAATCAGCATGGTTTTTATGTTTGTCAGGTCCATGATTTGGAAGGGGGTTCATCATGTTAAAGCCATTCAGTTACCACTATCACCTCTCCTGCATTAATAATGTGGCTTTTTAGTAAAACCCAGCACTCCCGTGGAAAACTACTTTTAAAGGAGGATGGAGGTGGCAAGAAAAGTGGAAAAACTGGATAATGGATGCAGCCTCGTGTGCTGCTTAGCCGAGGGCTGTGCAGTGTGAGATAAGCTCAGACAGCAGCCAGCTGGGTGGGAACATCTTCTGAAATGCCAGCATCCAGCACTCTTACCACTTCTATAGTTTAGTCCAAGGATTTAAAAAATAGGATTTTTTTGCAATGTGAGTAAACATAAAATTCTGTGTGTTGTTTCTAGTAGTGCGCCTGTTCTTATATGCCATCTCTGCATAAACGCATTGTCTTTTTTGAGTATATTTATTTTGGAAAATCTTGTAGTATTTTATTTTCTCATGGGATTACTGTCTGATTCAGCCAGGCTTGAGTGTGCCCCAAAGAAAAGCTAAATTAAATCAATAAAGCACTGGGATTTATTGATGAATTTCACTCCAACAAAATAACATTTTATTTTCTACATCTTCTTATCAATTCAGGCAGTTTCATCTGTACTTTTTGTAATGTTGACTTTATAATGCTGAGTTTGGGGAATGTGTTTGCCCTGAAAACTCCGTAAAAACCTGGATATATGATTTTAACCATCAACTACCTTGACAAAAATTTGCTAGTTTTGTCATTTCACTCCTGAGAAATTTCCTTCTGTAATATTCATCGCAAAAACACAGGGACTCCTACTGCTAGTGACTTGCTTTCTGAATAAAAGTGTCTGAATTATTTTTGCTACAGTAAGGAAGATCATGATCTTTGTCTTTCATCATGAGTGAATCAAATTGTATTTTGCTTCAGTTTCTCCATTAATATGAGGGGTTGATGGGACATTATTGACAGCAATTTGTATATCTATGTCATTTTGAACATGAAGAGCTTAATATTTAATGTCTCCGGATAATTTTATATGGAGATTTATCAGGATACAAGGAAGAGGCAATAGAAATTTTATTGTTGGTAAAATAAATACAGTGCTGAGCGTTTAATTTGAGTTATGGAAAGACGTATAAAGCCCTTTGCAACCTTTCCCCAGATGATCATTTTCATGCTTTTACCAGGTGGGGAGCAGAGAATTGCAAGAGTTAGTGACTTGCCTATGGCCACATCTCAAGCCAAGTATCATGACCCCCATTTCCTTTCTCATATTGCAAGACAGCAGTCCAAGGAAAAGCACCGTTGGCTACTGGAATAGACCAGAAGTGGGTCTAGCTCCACAGCCTGTCTCCATCAGTGGAAGCTGCATAATTACCCTCTTCAGGATTTTTGCAATAATGTACCCATCAGGGACGTATCTGCCCAGCTCTTGCAATAAGAGGTTGGCTCATGCCTTGAGGCAGGAGAATAATGAACCTCTTTCTACATTTTTCTCAGTTCCTTCATTTAATCAGACCTTTTAACCTGTGCTGTGTGGGCCAGACCTGCCATCCCTTGAAATCAATGGAAAACCTGGAAATGGGGATTTTTATAGTAGCTATGGACAAGCAGATGACAGGAGAGCCTTAAATCAACATAAGATGTCTACCATTCCACAAAGCAAGTTCATAAGTTAATGTTTGGTTTATAAAACCTAGTTATATTGCTAATGCGTTGCCTTACATATCACACAGAAATCTGTTATATAAGGGTCTCATCAATAATGTTGCTAGAACCAGAATGATTTTAGTATTCATTATTCTCATGTAAAGAAAAAAAAAAATAAAAATCTGTGCAATAATAATCAAAGTACATCGCATAGCTCTTCCTTGGATACTTTTGTCTGTTGATGGACTATAAAACAACCAAATATTTAGACAAATACATCTGCAAGTGATGTAGGTGGATTGTTTTCTTTTTTCCCTAAGAAAACAATGATTTTAATTGTAGAGTAATGTTGGATTCTTTAAATCCTGTGTTGAATGTGAACACCTATGATTTCTATACTTTGAAACAGGTTTTTATAATATTTATTTTAATTTGCTGGTCCATATCTATACCTGGAGAGTTCAAAGACGTGTTTGATAACAGTTGTCTGAAAAGTTAAGCTGCAAAATGCTAGTTAGGAGACACAGGTTTGATTTTCTCCTCTGCCACAAGCTCCTTTCAACTCAATAAAGTATTGTAATTCAAACTTCCTAGAGATGCTGTGAAAATAAAATCCATTACTAACTGTGGTGCTCAGACATGCAGTGACAATAAGGGCACACAGACTCCTGGAAGGATAAAATACCGGAGTGGTTTTGAAAGATTCAGTGAATCTTCAATCCCTTCACTGCGGAGCAACCTTCGTAGCAGAAACTCAGCTATTAGAATGCAGGAGAGCACTCCCATAACAAAAACAGCATGTAAAATGATTAAATCATACCAGAGTGAAGAGCTAACAAGGCACGGTTGCACACAGTTGCTGTTAGCTCACAGCACCGTGCAACATTTCATCTCAATAGCAATTCAATAACCAGTCTGTAATTACATCACAGCGCTTAATAAGCACGGGCCCAATCCTCCCAGGTGCTGAGTGTTCTGAAATCCCACCAGCTGTGGTGGGAGCCGGAGAAGCCTGGTG
This sequence comes from Oxyura jamaicensis, assembly GCF_011077185.1. Lineage (NCBI taxonomy): Eukaryota > Metazoa > Chordata > Aves > Anseriformes > Anatidae > Oxyura > Oxyura jamaicensis. The sequence goes on from NC_048894.1 coordinate 8,186,472, forward strand.
CAGCAGAGGAGCCCCTCGGCACATTGCGGTGTGGGACTTCTGCCAGACCAGCTCCTGTGCCACCACAATGTCACTCGGTGCCTTTGGAGACAGGTCTGGCATTCAACGATCTCTTGAATAAAGGACTGAATTTTGATTTATAGAAGCTGTAAAGTAGATGCGAAAAAATAATAATAACCCAATATAGGTTTAAAGCATGGCATTATGTATTGTATGTTTGTATAGAGCTCTGAGTGTTAGGAGCTGGAAGACCCAACACAGCCATGAGGAGGGCATGCAGGTGTCAGCAGGAATACCATCCTGTGGCTTTTTTCATTTGGAGGGTCCTTGGGTGTGTATGTGTGTGCAGTTTGCTCCTTGTAGTTGGTTTGGAAGAACGTCCAGGAGGGACAACTGTACCCTGGGGTGCATCAGGCACAGCACTGCTAGCTGGGTGAGGGAAGGGACTGTCCCGCTCTGCTCTGCACTGGTGCAGCCTCACCTTGAGTACTGTGTGCAGTTTAGGGTGCCACAGTATAAGAAGGACATAAAACTGTTAGAGAGTGTCCAAATGAGGGCTAGAAAGATGGTGAAGGGTCTGGAGGGGAAGATTTGAGAGGAGCAGTTGAGGCCCCTTGGTTTGTTCAGCCCCGAGCAGAGCAGGCCGAGGGGAGGCCTCATGGCGGCCTGCAGCTCCCTCACGAGGGGAGCGGAGGGGCAGGCGCTGAGCTCTGCTCTCTGGGGACAGTGACAGGACCCAAGGGAACGGCATGGAGCTGGGACAGGGGAGGGTCAGGCTGGGGGTTAGGGAAAGGTTCTGCACCCAGAGGTGGTCAGGCACTGGGACAGGCTGCCCAGGGAGGGCAGTGGACACAACGCCACGCTTCAGGAGTTAATAAGCATTTGGACAACTCTCTCAGACACATGACAAGTTTTTTGTTTGTTTGTTTGCTTTTGGGTGGTCCTCTGGGGATCCAGGAGTTGAACTCAATGATCCTTGGGGGTCCCTTCCAACTCAGATATTCTGTGAATCTGTAAGTCTATGACTAGTCTTTTAGGTAGAATGTGAACAGAGAAAAAGTGGTTGCCTGTCAAAAATACAGGGGGAGTGCTTAGTTAATGTTGTTTTATGGTAAAACAGCTTGTTCTTTCTTTTGAGAGAAGAGCCAAGGTTCCTATTTAACCTCCCCAGGTAACCAACATTAAATGCACGGAAGGAAAATGCCTATATTTAATGCCCTCTGAAACTAAGTTATGTAGAAGGCTTGCTGCTTGGCAGTATTTGTGAAGCATGTGGGTTGACTGTCAACTAATAGTATCATAAAACTGCCCATCATGGTAATGACAAAACATCTCTGAAGCACTTCTTGCTGAAATTCAAGTAAAAGCTTTCTAAGTGCAGTTGGTCCTGCTAAGAGGGCCAGCACTTGGCATTTCAGGTGACCTTTGGCAAGGACTGTAATAAATGATGTCATCGAGGTAGTCTAAAGAGACTTAATTAGATGCTGAAATAACTACTAGTGCTGAGACAGAAGTTTTATTAACTGAGTCAAGAGCCTATGGATAGAGAAGCACAGTAGGCACGCCCCGGTTTAAGCAGATATGGAAGGCTGATACTCAGATTTTGCCAATGGGGTACACACCAGCTGCCAGCACACTTTAGCAAACCCATTGCTCTGCAGACCCCAGCCAAGACAGAGCCAGTTTTAGATGTTTTCCTTACTGCAGGTGCAGTAAGCAAGAGCTGCCAGGCTCTGGGGAAGGTGGTTTCTACCTGCAGTCCCGATCGATCATGCCTCTCTGTGCCCCAGCTTGCTTTGCTGGGAAGCACAATGACCCTTTATAAGCACCCTGTAGTAATTTTCATCAGGACCATAACACTTCATGTCCACAAAGACTGGAAGACAGTAAGTGCTGCTGCTGAAAGAGGCACCTCCATCTTCTGTCCACCTTTGGGGATTTTCCCACTGATCTACCACCAGTGCCTCAATCCAAGCTGGGTCCAGGATCTGATCTGAATGTAAATTTAATATTAATTAAATTTATGTACATATACATATTTTTTTCTGCTGGGATCCGTTCTAGAAGCTGTTCTGCTCATTTGCTGGATGGTTGGACAAACGTTTGTGATCATCCAAGGGAGTGGGAAGTGCTGGAATGGGACCAATATCCAAGGAGGGTGGAAGCAGGCAACATTGGTTTAAATTATTTAGGGAAAGAACAAGGATCTGGGAGTGTTTTGTGGCCATCAGATGAGTGCAGCTTGTTACTACTGCACCCCAGAGTAGAATGCTATCTATGGTCTCTATTATTCATGACCAAATTATGGTTTTCATCTGCTGGCCCAGAGTTACATCGTTTCCCAGCACACTAAATGTTGTGATATGCATCAACAGAATGGTTTGCTACTTACTGCCTTACCTGCAGCTCATGGAGGGTCAGATTTTCTGGACCATTTGAGATGTCCTTGGCCTGATCTGGGGTGTATGGTAAGAGGTGGAGCGCTGTTGTTAGACACCCTGTGTTATGAAGGGCAGGGTGGTGTCTTTCTGGGTGGACCAGGACAGGCAGCCTCTAGGAGTGCTGTATCCTTGTGTTGCTCCACCACATCCCGGGCTTTCTGGCCAAAATATCTGAAAACTGGAGGTAAATCTGAAGTGTATCTGACTACCCTGTGATGTGACAACAGCCTCCAGGAGCTGGGCAAGACCCAGCAGTGTGAGTGCGGGTTTCCCACCCTACCAAAGGAGCCCTGCGGCCATGGCTGATGCTCACAAATTGTGTCATGGGATGACTGTTATCTGCTGTGGCCAGAGTGGTTTCCCATACAGGGATGATTACGATGACGCTTGGCTTTTTGTATACCCAGTAGCGGGAGGCTGTAATTAGTGCTTCAAGGCAAACTGTGACCTCTTGGAACTTTTCCTGAGGGTTATGAAGCTTAAATTAGTTTCTGCTGTTTGAAAGCACGCACAGACTTAATCTGAGGGTCCTATTTATATTATAATTACTATATAATTCACATTTGCATTCACTTGACTTCCTTTCTTACTTAACAGCTAAGGCTGGCTCTTGTGTCTCAGCGCCTTTGTGCGTAGTTCAGGGGTCAGAAGTCCCAGGGGTGAAGCACGGCTGGGGATGTACTCCCTCGCTCTCATGCCTGTACCACTTTCAAACAGCAGGCTGATAAGAAAAATCCCTTTTACACAAGCAGAAGCTATCACAAGAGCTTTTTCTCCAGGAAAAGATAGGATGTTATTAGTAATTTGGAATTTAAAGGAGAACTTCTTTTCTGTTGGCTGTTAACAACATAGTTATTAAAGGAGTCTGAGATTAATTAAATAAAATGGTGGCTTTTATACATGTTCCAATCACATTGTCTTCCTTTTAGTAGACCATTCATTTATGCTATAATATTTTCCCTATTATTATGCATCCTTAATGCTGTATAAAATATAGAAATACCCATAAATAGTGACATAGAGTAAGTGAAGAGAAATATGCATGAATATTTAACAAAAAATTAACTAAAAAACAACTGTAATTTCCACTGCATTAAAAAAAAAAAAAAAAAAAAAAAGGATTGTGGAATGAAAGTGAAACTCCTATGACCTTTAAAATTACTTTATTCTGCAAAGCGCTACTCATTCCTCGCTTTACCTGCTCTGATCCTGTTTAGATTTTGACTCTTGCTTGTAAATATGAGGTGTCTGGCATTGCCCAGAAGCAGGCGATCCATCATCTGCTTACAGCCAGGGTTCCTGTCATTTGGTCACTCCATATGTACAAAATTTTATTTGAACTCCACTCGTAGGAGATAAATGACCATGACAACAGGCTTCCTCTCATGCTTCATATAATGAAGCTTCACAAATCAGGCAGTGGCCTCCTGCATGCTGAGACTAGGGTGCATGTGCGTTATTTCCAGCTATATGAGCGACCTTGGTTGAACTCATTATTCTGTAGTGGATAGTACAGATGTTACCATCCCACAAGATTTAAGGTTTCCTCCAAGGAAAACTGCTTCTTTCACCTTGTTTGCCAGCTGGACCAGCTGTACGGTTTATTGCAGGCTTTTGTTTTCTGTTTGCACGACACTTATTTAGCGCTTTATTAATGCAGTCAGTACATTAAGGATATATTAAAGCCTGAGAACTCATGAGATGAAAACAGCTTAATAACTAGGCAATGAGAAGCAATGTTATTTGTGTTTTATTTTAAATAGCCAATATCAAGTGTCAATTATTACTTAACTAGCTAGGATACCATTATTTATTTGCAAGAAAATTTACTTACAGGAAAGAATAAATTAAGGTTATCTAAATCAAATTATAATATATACAAAATCCACAAATACAAAATCTGCAGTGAGGCTTTACTCTGTCAGTGTTCACAGGCTGTAAACAGCACTAAGAAGAGAATATTTTTCTCATGCTGTAATTGCAAGGAGATATCCCGTTCCTTTGAATTTATCAACAAGAGGTTTGTTAGAGGAGCTGGGAGGATCGTCAGGGACTGCAGGGTTCCTTCTGCCCTCCCACTGCTCCACCAGGAATGCAGCTTTGGGTGATCTGGTGAGGACATGGCTGCACAGTCTCTCCATCATGACGGCGCTGCCATTTGTAATATTTTTTAATCACAGAACCACAGGCTCATAGGAAAATTCAGATCGGAAGGGACCTTAGGAGGTCTCTAGTCCAACCTCCTGCTCAAAGCAGTGTCAGAAAAGAGGTCAGACCAGGTTGCTCAGGGCTTTATCCAGTCTTGTCTTGAAAGCCTCCAAGGATGTAAAGCACACAACCTTCCTGGGCATCCTGAGGTATCCAGAGACTTTCCAAGGTAGGCAGGGAATGCAGACAATGGTCCTCTACATGTGATATTTCAGGATTAGCATACATTAATCCTATAAAAAAGTTAAGTATATTTAAAACAGAGGAACAAAGGTTGCATCTTTGTTTTCATCTCTTTTCAAAGCTTGGAGAACGCCTGCATTCAGACTGAATAGAAGGTTAAATTAATGAGGGATTCAATTAGAAACTGCAGGAGATAGAAAAGAAATTGGGGAAAAAAAAAAGAAGAAAGCTGTGTATGGGGATTTCTCTGTTCAGATCCATTCTTCCAGCTGAAAATCTGAACCAACGTACTGGAACAAAACACCATTGCCTTTGGGGAAGCCAGCAATCCCCATGTGAGCTGGAACATTTCCCTCCTGGTATTTCCATCTTCAGGTTCACACTCACACCATCAGGTTTAACAAATCTGCAAGCACATTCTCCTGACATTTTTACAGCAAATTCTCCTCTTACTCATAGTTCATCTGGTCACTACAATGGATGAATGTACCTGCAATGTTTCTTGAACTTTGTAGGTTTTCCAGGTTCCTACTTGGAGTCATCCAGGTGTTGTTACATTCTGTCTTCTGAAAAACTTGGCCAGAGCCTCACACAAGAAAGGAAATGCTTTCACTCATCCCCCTGGATGTGATGCCTCATTGGATGATATTAATTAAGAGGGAGAGGATGAGGATTAGCTTGAGAACTGTAAGAGAAGGTAAAGGATTGGCTAAATGAAAGGAAGGCAGTAGATTATGACAAAGAGAAATACAAGGCTAATTGGGGATCAGCAGCAGGGTTCATTAGGAGCTGGTCTGGGGAATGACCTTACTTAGATTTTTCCATGACAGCCTGGGAACCCAAAGCTGGACTCAGCTAATGAAATTTGTGAAGGCCGCAAAGCTGATCAGCATCATCAGAAGGCAGAGAGAAACACTGGAGAAGCTGACCATCTTGCAGGCCTAGAATGGGGAAATTAATAGTACAAAGAGCAAGATTAAGCACGCGGTGACGAAGGGCAAGAATTTGTCTTGTACGTTTGAAGCTCCAAAGAGCGGGTGGGTGTCTGGGCATGCAGTGCTCACCACTGGGTGTCTGCACACCACCTACCAGCTGTGGCTGTGGAGGAGGAAAATGTGCTTTTGGCATGGATCAAGCAAGCAATTTTCCATGGAATTGGGCAAATGGCAGTTTTTCTGTATAAGGACCAGTTAAGGCATCCTCTACAGCAGGGGATAGAGTCCTGCTCATTTGTGTTTAGGAAGGATGAACTGAGAGTGAAAAACTCTTGCAATAAAGGATAAGAGGAAGAGAGAATTTGTCTTACAAAAGGGAGCTAAAACAACCTCGTTTACCTGGCTGCATGAGGGCTCTGGGGAAACGTGACTGTTCTGACTGCAGAGGGAACAATCATGGTTAGTAGAAAACAGCTTTTTGGCACAAAACCAAAAAGGTGTAAATTAAAGTGACAGCCAGCAGAGTTTGAATTAAGAGGGCAGCTTCCCTTGGAAGAGTGAGGCACATGTAGCAATTACCTCGGGGAAAATATATTGAGAGGGCATTTATCAATATTTTTATAACACACTATTGCCTGAAGAAGCAAGGGAGAGTTTTCCCAGAGCTGGAGGTCTCGTGTCCTGTCTTCCAACAACCACAGGACGGACAGTGGGCTGGAGCTGCTCAGCGTCCTTCCAGCCTCCCACACCACTATTTGCAGGTGCCTCAAAATCCCATGGAACAGACCCTGGTCCTGACCACACATGTTCACTCGAGCAATCTTTTGAAGAACTCATCAGAGCTATTTTGTGCAATGTAATTAACCTCTTGCTCACTTGCCCTCTAGACACAGCTAACTGAAGCCATCTCAGCACACACAGCTTTATTTCTGCTCTATCCAAAGCAAGCATGAAATCTATTACCAGCAAGAGACGGGGCAGACACGAGCGGTACCATCGAGGCGGCTTGTGCAGTTCTGCATGTTGCCTGACAACTAGACAGTATTGATATTTTACAAGACAAGTTACATTTGAGGAAGTAAAGATTAGATTAAAAAATTAAATGCCTTGGGGAGGGCGAATAGCAGCACGAATCTGTTTGATGTTTGTGTCAACAAGGTTGCCAAAGCAAACAGCACGAACATCTGTCTGTAGCGCAGACTGGAAAATATTGTAAATGGGAAAATATTTTAATTATAAGCAGTGGCTCACAGAACTCTCCATGTCTTTATTTATTAGGATGATATTATCACCCCAACATATGAACTTTATGCAGCACGTATAAATAATTCATGGATTAGCAAATAAAGAGATCTGGAATCTGTACACAGAGATGGCTGTTGCCAATTATCTCACTTGTGCAGAGCCAGACCCTCTCAGCTCCCATCGCTTGCAGCTGCTCTTTTAAATCATTCATCAGTGCTTAAGAGATACGCTGGTGGCACTGGCAGAGAGTATTTGAATTTTCATTGTTTACACACTGTGAATTTAGCTTCTGGTCTGAAATTATCTGCCACATTGAAGCCTTTGAGAATATGAATGAAGAGAATAAGACAATTCCTCCTTTTTTTCCCATTTTTAACACATATAGTTTTTGATTTACTTTTTTTTTTTCAGTTTTACATAGCATTCTTTTTATAATGACTACTTTATTTGTGAAGTTGTAGCTGATACAATTCTCTGTGTTGTTTTGTCCATGAAAATATCAGAAATATTTTGGGATATTCTCTTACAAGTGTTGCAGAAATAATGTCTTGTGAATATTTTCTACATGAGCTTCAGTTTTTATTCTGGAAATCTATGCCTTGCTACCTAAATATCTACAGAGCTGCTTATTTCTGAATATGTTTAAGCAGTACCCTCCTGGAAATAATAGTGAAAACTGTTTAAAAATTGATGCTAAGCTGTGGGCAATGCTTTTTCTTGTGAAATTACGGAAGCACTGACTTTGTGTGCACTTTGGGAAAGCAGGTAGTGCCTCTTTGATGATACATTTGCCCTTGTCGCTACAGTGCTATGGCTTAATTTACTTCAAGCATGGATAATGAGAGTAACATTTTTAAAGGCAAAGCCTTTATGATAGGGACAAATTTTTAGCTGTACTAGTTGAAAACTGAAAATTCCGTCAGGAGACTTTAACGCAGCATTGCTAACTCTGCATCTGTCTGGGGACGTATAGGTTATGTCTGTTCACACAGAAGCTCTCCCATCAACAGTGTTGGTCCTTTCTCTTAGGGTAAGAATAAAGCAGCAGTGTTAAGGTGGCTGTTGAGCTGCTGGAGCTTGTTGGTACAAAGCTGGAACCAAGGTGATGGAAACACCAACATGACATGGAGAGGGAGGATGGGGACAAAGCCCCTAGGGCACCGAGAAGCAAGGGGCAAAGAAAAAAACGCCAAGCTCCCAAGGAGGATACGTGGGCACAAGCACTCATCAGAAGTATCAGGATGAAGGACCAGAAGCAGCAGGATGTGCCAGGGCTCAGGAGAGAAAAACAGTGGTGCAGGGGGTGGCCTCGTGCCACTTCTGTTGGCTCCGAGCCTCCCATCGACCAGACTAGGTTCCACTCTCAGATCTGCAAATGACAGTGGATGGCACTTACCAGATGGCATGTGTAATGGGACTGTCACACCGTTGTAGGTTTTAAAAAAAGTACAGGAGGCAGCTAATGAATATACACTTTCTACTTTCTAGAGTTTTGTTCTTTCCCTGTCAGGTGTTAGGCACTCAATATGCGTGTGTTATAAGACTCTTGGTGTTTGTGCATCAAAAGGCACAGTGTGGCAAGTAACTAGGATGGTTTAGTTTAAAAATTGTCTTAAAATGAGGAGTTTACATCATTCCAGAAAAAAATAAAATTCTCAATGACCTTCAACCTGCTCACAAGGCTAAACTGACACAAACCTAATGATTACATTCGTCTGTATCATTTTTCCTCATTTGTTGAAAAATAAAAACTCAGCAACTCTAAAGTCTACTTTTTCAAGGATATTGATGCATATTTTAAAATATTTTGATTTGATATTGATAACATTTCAAAATTAATATCTTTGTGTGGGACCTCACTTTAAAATATTAATCTTGGGAGATTGCAAAGAGGTAGTGAGAGACTAACTAAACACAATATATAATACATGGAGTTTTCTAAGCTGCACCCTGGCTTTTTTCTTCATTTATTAGTTCCTCACATCTTTCCCTGTGCTAACAAGAAAAAAATAATAATAATAAAATAAGAAAAACAAATTATATCATTGGATTTCTCTCTTTATCCATCTCTTTTTATTAGTCATTTTTGTGTTAATTAAAGGACTGCGGTAGCTCTGATGAAGACATTTGGGAGGTTTCCTTTTATTTTCAGTGATGATTTTATCATGCCTATGATGAATTGTTTATTAGGTTTGTTGCATTTCCAGCAGGCTGGTTTCTGGCATTGCGAGGAAAAAGCAGGGCAGATTTATATATAAATATGGTCAACATAACAATGGATATCAGCAGTAGAAAGGTAAATCTTGGTGATTAAAGCACTCAGTCTTTTTCTCTGTGATTTATAGTGACTTGGCTGCAGTTATAAGAAGGTGATGCAAATACAAGAATCTGATGTTGCTGAAGAAGATTCTCAATGGCTAGAAACCAAAGTCAGGGTTGGAATCCCAATGAGTATCAGGCCCCTTTAAACTGTCTTAATTTTGAAGTATAGAAAGGGCCTTTTCTTTCTGATATTCAGCCCAGTCCAGCTGCAGGGTCCCCAGACCACCAGACTCCTGGAGCCCCAGGAAAGTCAGAACCACCATTTCCAACAGCTTTTCCCCCTGTACAGCCAGCTCCAGATTCTGCTATCCCTCATCACAAATCCAGACTGACCCCAAAATGCCAGCAGGAGGTACAAGAGGAGCCCTGCCACAAGGATGCGCAGTGGCAGATGTCCCAGCTGTTGGCATCTGCTGGGTGTAGGAATGAGTTTCGCACCACGTGCCAGTCAGTCCCAAACAGCTCAGCCTTTGTATCATGTTTTTGGGAGAAGGGAAGGAAAATCAGATAACCACTATCTCTGAAGTTATAATCAAAATCATTGAGGTGTGCCTTCCACCTTCCTGAGCAGTACAGACCTGTTGGAAAAGCTATGAGCAGGTGTGGTAGTAACCTAAGAGCAGTTGTGCAGGGTCAGACCAAAGCTTCTTTTGGCCTAGCGTGCTGTCTTTAAGCACAATTAGCTGCTGATGGTTGGAAAAAAAAAAGAAAAAAAAAAAAAAAGGCAAAAAAAAAAAGCTGAGAAGCTACAAAATTAACGTAATCTCAGTTACCATCCCATTTGTCTAACAGTCAACCACTTGATAGCCACTTGATGACTTTCTGAATCTGAATCCAGGCTACTGTGCTAAAAACTATAGCATCCTAAAATCTGTCACATCCTGTGACAATGAATTCTGTTGTTCATCCGTGTGCATTGCATAGTAACGATAATCCTCTTTTTATCATACTAACGGATTTCAGTACCCAAATGCTGCATTTTCAGACAGCATATGTGATCTTTTTCAGTGTAAGAGCCAAACTGGTGTTTAATTCATTAAAAAAAAAAAAAAGCTTACAAAATGGCAACAGTTATCCGTGGCATATAAAATGTAAATGCTTTGTGCTGTGATGTTTGTGTGTCATTAGAATAATTTAAAAAGCAAGTGATTTAATTGTGTTTGTGCTAATTATAATGTTTACAAATTAGGAAAAGATGCATTTAGTGGTCCGTTGGGAACGGGCTTTGAAACCTCACATGTCTTCAAGTCTACAGCACTGTCATTTATTCATGGAATCTTTCTAATACCTGGGTGATTTGGTTTTTAGATTACTCTTGCATGGAAAGCGATTCTCGGGAGGCTTCAGCTGCGTGGAATTCAAAACCAGGTTCACGTGGGGATGTGTGCACGTTGGTAGTTATTTAACTGCACTGTTTTCTTCTTCTTTTAAAGGTCCCCGGGTTCCGATGGTGACTGTTCACAACACAACCGACACACAGAGTAAGAACAAACTTGTGCCTTGTATTTCTCAAAGAAAGGTAGCTGGGCAGGACACCGAGGTGTAGCTTCTCTTTGGTAAATTTACATGGGGGGGGGGGAGCCTGGACTCTGCCTAAATGCAAGTCTTCTGCAAATCAGAGGCAGACAGACCCAATTTCAAGCTATGGGCTCTCCCAGGCCCCTGGCTGCAGTTTAAATTGTCCATTTGGAATCCCATGGGTGTAGGTGTGTGTCTCTGAAAAGCTTCTGTAGAAAATGTTGTTCTTAAAATATTAGAACCACAACATCTTGCTCTTAGGCATACAAGGATGGTGATTTGTGGATGTCATTTGTTATCAGCTTTCTCAAAAAAATGTACAGTCCAGGTCTTTCTCTTCTTTTTGACAGTCTTTCACTATTTTTCTTTCATTTTCTCCTCAAAATAAAGAAATATTTAGTTTAATCTCTGATTTTGAAAAGCCACCCTGATATGAATTACCAGGTTGAGGGAAAGAATGAGCAGGAGTGAGCCCCTCAATTTGTAGTACCCCCGACAGGTTTCCTCTCTGATCATGGTTGTTGTGGCACTTATTTATTTGGAAATGCTTTTTTGTGCTCCTGATTCTCACCTATACCAGCTTGAAGATGGATTTATTCCAAATACAGGTTTCTACCCCAAAATCTTTGGACAGCCACTGCCAGACTGACTTGGACTCCCTGCAAAACCCAGAGAACCACAAGGGTGCAGGGGTTCTTCCTTCATGCCTGTAGCAATACAAAATAGTCAGAAAGTCCATTTTTACCCAAAATCAGCATAGCAGTGATGCCCAGATAGACAGGTCTCTCATGACCTTCAGAGACTTCACAGCAGGAGGTGGGACTGAATCTCACCTGAAACCACCGTTTGTCTGCCCCGTCATTCAGTAGGAAGCTCTTTCCTGTCATTTTAATGTAGCATTTAGCCCAGCATTAACCTGCAATTAGGGCCTTCGGGCACTGCTGTAATAGAAATAATAAGCAACAGCTTTATTCTAGCTGCTCTGTACGTGGCCGTATCTGTTTATCAGGTATCAGTTTAGCTTAGCTGGATTTACAGCAATGCCCTTCTGCTGTATCTGCAAAGGAGCAGAGGAAGCCAGGGAATTTCACCCCCAGACGAAATGTTTTCTGTGAAATGCTGAGCTGATTCATTCCCCACTGAAGGTGGGAAGCATCAAAAGAAAGACTCCTGTGACACCAGGACATGTAGCAATAAATAAATAAATAAATAAGATCCACCCTGCTTTACACAGTTCCTTTGCGTGATGTTAGTGCTTGGTTTCTCAGTTCCTGTTGGCAACATCCATTTCAAGCTCTTACCCCACCTAGAAAAGTTTGGCTTGTAAACAGGATGTATAGAACCCAATCCCAAATTCCGATTGATTTTTTTAATCAATTTTAAAATCAGATTTGTGGCACACTGTATTCTTTGCTGTTAAAATAGAAATGCTCAATAGTGTTCCATGTAGTGTCAACAGCGTCTGACGCAGTTAAGGAAACATTTGCATATTTAACTTTGATTTATCCTTCTATCCTTTTCAATTAATTTGTTCAAATTAATGTGTTCCTTTGCTGAGAAAGCCATGAACAAAAATTAGCAATGTCCTGGAACAAGTCAGGTTAAAGCAGTATGCTGCTGGACTGTCCTGTAGGGAAGGCAACAGGCATCACTGCTGCCCAAGAAAAGCAAAGCAGGACCACGGCTTAGGCTGCCTGCCATCACTTTGTTTATTGGGTGACTGGGATTGATTTCCTTGTGCCTCAGTTTCCCCTCTGGTCTGCAATTGAAGGGTCAAAGTGCCTTGGCAGAGCTGAGTGTGGAGCCAGGGCTTCTTTGTGTTATTGCTGCTGGTGGGAGTGGGGCAGGGAGCAGCTCAAAGTGCCCCTGTACCCAGAGCCCCCCAGGGGAAAACACCAGAACAGAGGCAGAGCCAAGTGTGGAGGGATTATTATTATTACTTTCACAGTTTTGGTCGCTTCTGAAACTACTTCTTCTATAAATAGCAAAAATTGGCATGTGCAGTTGCTCTAGTCAACAAAAATACAAAGAATTGCTTTTTTAAGTAACACGGAAAACAAATTGCAAACTCCTAATATTTTAATCTCTACACGGGTGGCTGCTCATATCTCAGTCTCTGTACAGGGACGTAGCAGCAGGATTTCAGAGCTCTGTCTTGCAGCCATGCAAGCTCCTTGCTAATGACTGACTCACTACCTCTGACGCAACCTTTGTGCCTTGTGGGCCATTCAGAAGTCATTCATCCGATACTGCTTGCCCACCATTATTTTTTTCTTACTTTTTTTCTGTCAGAGGATGCAGACGATTATTTTCAGGATAGGGGGACCTTCCAAGTAAACTTCTTTATCGTAAAGTAGCCTTTCTGGTTTGCTGCCACCTGTACAAACGGCCCCACCAAGATCAGTGGGACTGAAAGGCTGACTAACGCCATACCCATCATTCCTGAATCTGGGTTCTTACAGGAGCTAATTCCATCCGTGCAAGTCCAAAACATGCAGTCCCTCCTGCTGCCATGTCTTCCTCCTCTCCACCCATTTTTGTCTTTCTGTTTTTTCCCCTTAAACGCAGTAATTTTACAATGGACACAGAGATGCCTGGCTGTATCAGCACGTGGAAGACAGTGCTCTCATGAACTTTGTCACAGGCTTCTGTATAGCCTTACAAATGGGTGAAAAAATGATGGATACTGTAAAAAACAAAAAGAGAATGAAAGCCTGGAAAAAAAGTACCATAAGGCATACCGAGACTAGTTTTATTTTGACAGATATATATGTGTGGTATTTATTACATGGAGAGCTCAGTCTAGTCATGCACAGAACGCAACCCTTGCTGAAATTCATGATTTTCTGCATATAATTAGCATTTCTCTTGCTTCCTTTTTTTTCCCCTTCATTCTTTCGCTTTTGAATAAAGGGCAACTGACAGTTGCATGTTACTGGATTTGCTTATTTAATGTGAGCCCATTACCCTATACAGGGAGTTTGCCTCTGTATTCTGCAATAATCTGATAATAGTGAGTTGCACTGAATATTATAGTGTGCTTACATTTAATTAAGCAATGACCATTTGTACTCCGCAGACTCAAGCTCCCTGTGGTCCTCAAGCAGAAAAGAAAGTCCTTTAGGAGATACGCCAATCTTTTATTTCCTCCACAGTCTTCCTGGCTTTCTGAGGATGCAATTATATGAACAAATAAAACGGCTTGACTAAATTCCCTTACGTGGCAGGCCCCTTTCTGCTGATAAAGCTACTTGTGTGTGCCGTAATTAAATGAGAATCTTAATATTTAACTAAACGTAATAGGCTGTTGCTCTGGCACTTTTGTGGGGGTTGTGATTTCAATAGGGATGAGCCAGGCTTTTCAGAAGCAGGGTGAATAGGCAGGGAACCGACTGACTCTTGCTGAAGACGTGGAAAATGTGCTAATGGGAAGGGCAGGTTTTTGTGGCATGCCTGCCTTTTCAGCAGAGATGGGCAATGAGAGCATGTTTATCAGGTACCGTGGGTGTTATTGGAAGAGCTAGGATTACACATCTATTTGTTGATGAGCTTCTAAGGGGAAGTTATGGTCAATGAAACATGTAATTTGGTGTGAAGCCCTCCTTGGGTTCACACTGCAAAGACGATGCTCTGGACCCCCTGGGTTCAAACCCAGCCTGATGCCATGGGGCCCAACCCTGCAAGGGGCTCCCAGGACCAGGATCCAAAGCCAGGATCATCCCATGCCTGAATCTCTCTTCATGGAGCCCAGCGCCTCAGCTTCACTAGGAGATCTTTCCCACCACCTAGGACTTACAGCCTGAAATGCTTCCTCCAGGTGGGCCCTTTCCTTACCAACTGAGAAGGACTTGTTCTATCTGTTGCTGGAGGTGGCTGCTGTTGCTAGAAGATGCTCAGAGGGTGCAGCATGTGGCCAAGGTGTAGATTGTAAAGGTTAAGTCTTGGGAAGAAGGAAGGAACTCTTTACGTCAGTCCCAGAGAGTCCTTGGATAAGAAACACAAGCAAAAAAAACAGTTGTTGAAACAGCCTGAAAACCAAGACTGCTCCCAAACCCAACACTGCAGCATTTTATAGTCTCTCTCCCCTCATCTCTGCCTATGGATTTCCTTCCTATGGACTTGCTCATGCACATGGTGAGCATGCACTTGCTCACCACAACCCTGTCCTGAAGCACTCTAAAGTCTCCTCCCTTTCCCCATTTATCGTGTGTATCTTGGCCACAGACTCGAGTACCTCTTACTTTCACCTCTAGATTTATGTGGCCGGTAGATGTCTGTCTGTAACCCTGGCTCAACACAGATGGTCACATTCCCTTCTGCTATAAATTCATTTAATGCCACTGATTTCAGGGAATACAGCTTTTTTTCCATTCCAGAATCTGGAATAGATTTCAAAGACTTTGCTAAATGAGATGTTTGTGAGGAGGATATAACTAGTAGGAAATTTTCCATTAGGAAACTTGTGTTACAATTATTAAGGTGGCTATAAAATGCCAACATGCATTTTCACAAACAATGCCAGAAGTTTTTGTGATCTTGTCCTTCTTCTTTCAGAAATTTTTGAGCTGGAGGTAAATGAAAATGTGCAGCTGACAGTAAATGACAGGCAAATGCCTAAAGTAGAATACATGGAAATCAAGATAGATGATTACAGTAAGTAGCATTTTTCCTCTTCCTTATTTTTTTTCATTTCTTTTTAACTACTATTGCTGTGAAATGATACAGTCATCTTGCCCAGACTGGCAGGAGGAAAAATTACTTTGGCTCTCAATAAACTCACACAGTTTGCAAAGCACTCTCTTAGGAGGTGCTACATAAGGAAGTTATTACTGAGACAGGATTTGATGAGAATGCAGCTGAAGAAAGGCAAAATAATAGTGTTTTTTTTTTTTCTTTTCTTTAAAAGTTTTCTATATAGAGGAAAATCCACTCTGGGAAATGACACGGTGTGGTGCCCCCATTGTTCAGGGCGTTCGCCTTAGCTGGACTGGTTTATTATTTAAGATGGGTGTGAAGTGGAATTACTGTATGTGCTTGCTGGCTACAGCTGTGACTGCCTTTCAGTATACAATACTGAACTGCAGTGAATGAACACGACTGCCTGTCGAAGTCATTCAGGAGTCTTTGAGAAAGCTATATCATTTGATAGGGTTGGAAAAAAAAGCAGCTTTACAACAAAAGCCGAGAGAGATTTCATCTGGAGTAAAGAAGGCAGAAACCCGGAGCAGTTTATATCAGCAGCTGGTGCATTGTTTGTTCCATTTGTATAACTATTCCCCATGTATCTGTATGCCAAAGAGGACAGAGGGGAAGAAAACCTAGTGGCAAACAGGCAAAGCATAAGCATTTTCTGCCTGTAACTGCACCTGAAACAACCTAAAAATCACCTACTCTTTCTGTAAGCAGATACCCTACATGGAAAATCCACATATTCAGGGTTGGGTGATGACTCCCCAAAATTCTGGTTTGTGTGTATGGTTGTAACTCTAAAAACAAACAGCTAAGGAACCCAGGTTCAGATGACCCATAATATTTCCCATGCCAAAAAGCAGCACACCTCTCAGACAGGGCACAATGAAAGGAAGGCAGTGAGGCGTGACTGATGGTCACAATACTAATTTCGACCATTACCAGGTGTTATAAAAGTGTGGAGCAAAGGCTGAGAAGCAGTTACCATTTGAAAAAAGATAATAATGGCTCCAAAAAAAGGTTCTGTTTGCCACACTGGCACTAGGAACACAAGCCCCCAGTGCGTAAAATAACGAGAGCAGACGCACTTCCAGGCTTTATGGGCAGGAGAAGGAGGTGGAGGAGCCTGTTGAAAGGTGATGCCTATCCCATCCGTGAGCCGACTCGTAGAGATAGTGGCAGCTGACTCCGACTGATGCTAAATGAGTGACTCCGACTGATGCTAAATTTCTTACCTGCAGGTATCATTGAAGCTGGATTCTGCTCATTTAACCACACACATGCATGTATAATAAATACAAGCAGGCTGTAGCAGCGTGGCTGCTCTCGTGTCCGCCCTGTGTCTTCACAGCCGTGGGCTGATCAGCCTTGGGAACACTGCCTGTGGTGCTTATTTATATTTAAAGTCAAGCGATGGCCTTTTTGGCTGTCCCTGGGCCATTGATCCAATTTGCAGCCCATTAGCATTCAGATGGAATAACTAATTAGTCGGAGTGTCAGACAATGATTGCAAAGCAAACCACTTAAACCACGCGGCTAATCTGTGTATTAATCTATTGAAAATGCTCCTAATACCGATTTAATTGCTGGGCCTTTGCTAATCTGGATTGTAGTTAACATTTTAAAAACAAATGTGCTCTCATTAATGTGGAAGGCATTAGTAAAGGAGCATATTCAGCTGTTGATACGAGGTCCTCAAAAGCAGTTAAAGGAAGCTTAGGTGAGTGTCACCATGCCACACGGACCTCGGGCATCTCCCACTAGCATTTGTTGGTTCAGTACCAGCCCAGCTATCCAGGCTCCAGCACCTTTACCTCCTGTTTCATAGCATAGTTAAGCCTCCTAAAAACTAGGATTAAAATACCTGTCTTCACACCACAACAGAAAATAAAAATAAAAATCCTATTCTCTCCCCCACCCACCACATTTAATTGGATCTTAAACTATCATCTTCCTTGCCTATTTTCCCCCTCCTCTGCTGCCCTGAAATATTGATTTCTGGCTGTGTCACTCATCCAGCTGCCAAAAAGGAAAATTATAGCTATTGCCAGATGTTAATTGAATGCTGTAAAAGTGATGCATGACTGAGCAGCACACTCTCTACTCTCGATTTACATTTCTTGTCACCTCGGCTACTATGAGTCTTTTCATTGACAACATCTGTGCTCCGAAGGTGTTATTTACCAGCGCGTCTGATGAAATGCCGTTTTGTTCCCGTTCATAAGCAGCCAAAACACCAGAAATATGTATTATCGTTATGTCAGCTTTCCTACACTTAAAGGCATGCTGTCATTTGTTGTTGTTTTTTTGTTGTTGTTGTTTTTTTTTGCCTAGAATTGCCAATGCAGATCCTAAAGCCAGCAACCTTTTCAGACACAGCGCACTATCCCTTGCTTTTGGTTGTGTAAGTTTTCGCTCTTCTTTTGTTTCTGTTCACATTATTAGAGCAGTGTGCAAGCTTCAAACATGACCAGAGCCTTTTAAGATACATTTTCTACAGTGAGTGTGAGCCTGTTTAGCACCTTAATCCATCACATTGGTCCCTACCTAATGCCCCACATCAGAGTTGGGCAAAGTTAGACACAGGATCCTTCTCTCCTGTGTTTGGGCCAAGGGTTTCTGTTCCCTGGAGGGTGCCCCGGGCAAATCCTACAGAGCACATTGTAGGATTTTGTGCAGCTGTTGCACGTATGCTCACCATTCAACTATTTTGGTTGCAGAAATGGGAGGGGAGGGAATAAAAGAAGAAAACCATCAACCTTCTGTCCTGGCACACAGGCACTCAGCCAGTTAGGTGGATGCACCCACCTCTGTGCTGCTGAGCAGCCAGTTAAGTGCAAGGCTGTTAGGCCTTCTTCAAGAAGGGTTGGGAGTGCTCGACCTGGGCCAGCTGGAGATCCAGCACCAGGGATATGATCCGGGAGAAGCTCTTCTCTCCATGGTACACAAAAGGATTTCAGTAAATAGCTCCAGCTTCTCCCCATCCCCAGCAGGAGCTAGGTCTCCCAGGACACAAGAAGGAGCATCCTCCTTTCCTCCCTGGTGCCTTTGAAGATCTCCACGATTTTAGCATTTATATTAGGCAGGTAGGACTTCCTCCTGGCAGGCATAGCAAATGAGTACCTCTTTATGCAACATTTAACAATAATACTATGCAAAACAGAGGGTTTTATGGCAATTTGGAAAGAAACCCCAGGTGGCAATTGACTGACCTTGGAGGAACTTCCCTGGCCCGCTGCACCCCACTGCATCTCTCGCTCCCTGCCAGGGGACACCCCACAGCAGAGAAGCCCCACGTAGGAGGGAAAGCATCAGATAAATGCCTGAACAGCACCCTGTGCTTCCCTCGATGAAGGACAAAACCACCGCAATAAGCACGTCGTTACATCACAGAATTACTGCAGAGAAAATGTACTTCATTATACAAGTGCTTGAGGAAGATTGGTACTCATCAAGCTAACAGCACTTGATTAGGCTGCCTCTGAAGCTGGATGCGCACGGGTCTCGCCTGAATAAATGCAAATTACTGAAGTCACATGCACATTAAAAACCTGCAGTGGCTTGTCTGATGTCCCCAAGAACCCCCCAAAAAGGACAAGAAGTGTATGGGAGCACCAACAGCTCTACAGTAATCACAGTCCTAAGATGTTATTTATCGTCACCATCATCTCTTGTTTTTCCTGAGCTCTCTGGCTGAAGTGGGGTCGATATCTCTTGAGGCAGTTCCCTTGTGTAGGGTCAGGCTCTGAGCAGAAGGGTGAGGAGGGAATCTTGCCCACATATTCCCCTTGCCCACCAATGTGGGGGCAACCTGGTGTTTTTTTACCACTTGTAGAAGTGCTCTTACCCTCTGCACTTGCCTCAATAAGCGGACAGACGTGAGTGACAGCCCCATTTAGAGCCGCTCTTGAGAAACCTGCAGGAGAAGGAAAGGCTGGGCTGGGTGAATGGGGACAATAAATGAAACCCAAACAGTTGCCAATGAAGGAAAGAATTGATGTCTACAGGCTTCGTCCAACACATTTTGACAGTGCCCCAAGCCAGGCTGCTCACAGCAAACCCCCACCAGAAACACCCCATCCTTGGGGATGGCAGAGAAATATAACAATATTTCAGAGCTGTAAAATATAAGAAAAAATATAAGAAATATAATAATATTCAGAAATATAACAATAAATCAGAGCTGTAAACAGGG
Organism: Oxyura jamaicensis; assembly: GCF_011077185.1. Lineage (NCBI taxonomy): Eukaryota > Metazoa > Chordata > Aves > Anseriformes > Anatidae > Oxyura > Oxyura jamaicensis. The sequence goes on from NC_048894.1 coordinate 8,206,208, forward strand.
AAAGCACCAGAGCATCGCTGCCCTGGATCTCTCACAGGAGCCTTGCCCAGTTAGTGGTGTACTTGTTCAGTGTGTTCGAAGCTCTGAACCCACCCCCCCCGCGGCCTCCACCCCAGCCTCGAGCCCCAGCCCAGCCCACCAGCCCCCTGCACCTCGCCGTCGCAGAGGCTGCTCTCCCCTTCCCCAGTCCTGCACTGCCCGACCCCGTGAGCCCGCGGGAAGAGCTCCAGCCTCGCGTTCGGTGGCGTCGCCTTTGCTCCTCGGAGCTCTGCCCCTTTGCTTGATGCCTGTCTGTGTTTCAGGGACGGGACGCCTGGCAGCCAGATCGTGACGGAGAGGTTTGAGGTGACGTGGGAGAGCGTGATGGTCAGCTCGCACAACGCCATCGTGCTCAAGTTCGACGGCCGCGGGAGTGGCTTCCAAGGCACTAAGCTCTTGCACGAGGTTAAGAGGAGGCTGGGCCTTTTGGAAGAGAAGGACCAGCTGGAAGCTGTCCGGTGAATGATGCTGCTCTTGAAGAATTTAATTCGTAGCTAGCAATTAACCCAAGGCTCCCATTAGTCCCGCTTCCATCAGTGACCAAGTGATGGCACGTGGGAGAGGGAGCCCATCAGCAACACAGATGGGGGAGAACAACCCTTAAAGAGCTAAATTAGAGCACACTTATCTGCATCACGTGCTCAAAGCCCATTTATTTTTAGCTCTGTACAGTCACAAGTAAGCTGGAATATCAGCTCATGGATTAATTTTCTGGGCTGGCAGTTGGAAAAAAATAATCTTTAAACCTTCACATTTTTTATAACATTAAAAAAAAAAATACTGCAGAACCCTAAATGGTGAGTCCCATCATATTTTTAGATATACTCTGAGCATAATCATGCTAAAAACACTACCAACATAGTGTAACAGCAGCAGTTTTATTATGGCTTTCAGAAGTCAGAAGTAGGGCAGGTTATTTGTTGCCATTGCTTGGTCAACTCCAGCATAACAGGTCGTAAGATTAAATCGAACCGAGGCTCGCATGGGAGCAGCATGCAGCAGCAGGAATTTACACTGTCTACACCATTTTTTTTCTGAGGCCACCCCAAGTTCAAGGCAATAAAAATCTTTAAATCACTACTTTTGTCGTATCTAAGGGAAAACAGTTTCTAACTCGTCGTTTCTCATCTCTTATATTCTAGGACAATGCTGAAGGAGCATTATATTGACAAAATGCGAGTTGGTGTGTTTGGGAAGGTAACATTTTCCTGTTGTTCCTCTGCGCTCTTTGGGCTGGCTGACGTGGTTAAGCAGCTGAGCTAAATCCTGATTTATTGAACGTGTCAGCGGTGACTTTTTGTTATTATTATTTATTTTTGAGATAGACTGCTTCTTGCCTGGAGATGCTGCTGATGAAAGCTGTCATTTTAACAATGTATTCATCAACGTGGTTTTGTGTGTTTTTTCTTTTTAATTAACTTCTAAGTGCAGAAAACTACTATTTGACAGAAAAGCACTGTCAGATAATTATTTTTTTTTTTTCTCTTGCAAACTTTCATTTCATTTTCACCTTGTCCCTTAAGGCCTATGGGAGTGTGGGCAGATCTAGCTTGTGTTGTACAAATGTACAACAACAATATTGATTTCTGAGGCTGATTCGCACCCCAGAGTGTGCCCGGCTGGGAAAGAGCAATTGCAAAGTACACACGATTTGAAATGAGCATGGGACTGTGAGTAGAAATTGTTTATTGTGGGAGATGCAGGCTTAGAGTGGGTGATGAGAGCTGCACATACAGCAGCATGTCTGCGGGGAATTGTTAACAGACTGACGGCAGACACCAACATTGTGATGTCCATTTTAAATAACGAAATGCTGAGATGATATTTTGGAGAGGTAATACATCTGAGCAGACCTACAGTCAGAAAGTGGGTTGAAAAGAAGCACACATCCCTCCTGACTTCAGACTCCTGACTGCTGATGTCCCTGCTCTGTTTGTGTTCCAGGACTACGGCGGCTACCTGAGCACTTACATGCTTCCAGCTGGGGAAGAGAACCAAGTCTTTGCCTGTGGAGCTGCTCTTTCCCCACTGACAGACTTCAAATTATATGGTAAGCACCATCCCAGAGCCCTTCTCTGACCGCAGATGGTGTGCCTACCCTATCCTTGCCCAGTTATCCTCTCTTTCTTTCCCAAGATCCTGCCCGTTTTGCTCTGTGTGCCTCCTTAGGACGAGCTATAAAGCTATGAACCCTTTTAGCCCCCCCAACCACTGTCACCAGCTTCTACCCATACCTTGAACTGTTTCCTACTTGCCTCACCCATCATTTCTGGGAGCTCCTCCTTGCCATCCATGGGATGCCCGTTGACACCCCATACACACAGTGCTCCCTTCTCCCAGGGACACCAATTCCCCCTGCACTTTTAGAGCTTTTAGAAATATGTCCTATGTCATTAAATCTATGCCATAAATTAAATGCTTTGTTAACATCTGCAGTGGTAGACTCAGAAGTACCAGCGTCCTGGTGCACCAGTGACTGACAGGTGTGTTTTCTTTCATTGTTTTATAGCTTCAGCATTTTCTGAAAGATACTTGGGCTTGCACGGGATTGATAACAGAGCATACGAGGTAACTGCATGGATAATACATATTCTTGAGAAAATGTGAATGGGGTTTTAACTCTTCCTCCATGTGTTCTGTTCTGTGGAGGGAGCATGGACTCCCTAGTAAAACTCCCTGTATTTAAAAGGCAGAGAGGTATCGTTAAGTCTGGTTACTGCTTTTGTTGTCTTGCTAGTAATAACGAATACAATTTTTTATTGATTAACCTTCATGTCCACCTCTCTAAATTGGGTAAATATAGATATTCCAGTCTTCCTGATTGAAAGAACTGAGCCTGAGTAACTCCGATGTGCCCAAGTGGCCACAATGTCACAACCTCCATTCAAGTTCATCCCAATGGTTTTCACAATTTGATTTCTGCTGAAGTGTAATTTTAGACCCATTTTCTTAAGGAGAAGTCATAGAGCCTCCAGAGTCCCTGAAGTGGAGGCTTTTTGCTGGTTATCCAGATACTGAATTCATTGTCTCACACTTTGCACTGATGATCTCCAGATCATAGTAATTATTTTTTTTTTCCTTTTAGAAATTTGAGAGCAGGTCAGGAACAGTGAAAGCAAGTGAAAAGATTCCAGAAATGAGAACTTTGAATTGCCACTTGCTCTTTGTGCATCGAGAAGTTGGCCTTAGCTAATAGCAGTATTTTGGGTTGACTTGAGATTAGCTGCTAGGAACAGCACCTGAGCACTTTGCAGAGCACTGCACTGCCCCAGCCATGGCCCCTAACTGATTCACCCCCCCTGCATGCTGCAGTTGGACCATGAATTGCTTAGGGAACAAGAACTGTTCCTATCCCGTGGACCTGACATCAGCTTTATGAAGGCCACATAAGGCCAGACCTGATACAGACTCCAGAAAGCCAGTACTGTCCTGTGGCAGGGAGCAGAAAGCCAGGAGCCGTATGGGGGGAGAGCAGAGTGCAAGATATGCTCGTACACTGTCAGAAAACTTAAGTATCATGCCCAGCAATCAGAGGATGAGAGAACCCATTAAATAAGCCTAAGGGTATCAAGAAGACCAGAGTCTGCCCTTAAAAAATTTGCAAATACTTGTTAAATTCATACAGAGCATAGCATTTGCAGTCACTCAGATTTGTATTTCCCCTGTACAGTTGAGAGTTGGTTGGGGGCAAAATTGTTCTCAGCAGTGGACACTTGAACTTAGCATCAGATCCTTCCTTGGTCTGTCTAAGCTCATCAAGGCTAGCTTTCAAACCATGCCAAAGCCATTGCAGCTCGCTGACGGACTCTTAGGCACATGCACTTGGGCATCCTTTTTGTCAGTGCTTCGTATTCACTGGAAATTCACTTTGACTCTTTCCATGTGTTCTGCAGTTCAGGCTTTTGGTGAACATGAAAGCCTCCGAACAGATGAGGGTCTCTGACCTCTTCCTGCTGCTGGTGCTGAGCCTGGAAGGAGCAGTGGGGGTCTATTTTACTTCTAGAACGATTCTTCAAGGGGCCGAGAGAATATGCTGTGCTGCTGCCTGCTTGTTATCCTTGCGATCGAGTATCAAATGGAATTAAGTGCTTCTATTCCTCCCATATAAATTGCTAATTTCTTGCAAGAGTTTTAATCTTATTGCAACCTTTACCTTCACAGATCACCAAATTAGCACACAGAGTCTCATTACTGAAGGAACAGACATTTTTGATCATTCATGCTACTGCTGATGGTAAGTTAGCCTATCATTTGCACTCATTATATATTTGGGATGGCTTTGATTTTTCTTAATTAAATTTGCCTCTTTAATGATTCTAATCTGTTTTTACAGAAAAAATCCATTTTCAGCATACTGCGGACCTTATCACACACCTAATTAGGGCAAAGGCTAATTACAGCTTGCAGGTACAGTATGTGTTTCCTTTTTTCGTATTTGAACAGTTATTTCCCCATCTGAACTCAAAGTGCTGTTATGAAGCAAGCTTTGAAAAGCCACTTGCAAATACAGCCTGCCAGTAGAAACAGAATCAGCATGTAACGTGTTCCGATGGAGTCGTGTGCTTACTTGACACCATTGTTTTGGTTTGGACAGTTGTTGAACAGTTATTAAATTAGAGTCACTTAGGTTTTACAAGACATATCTCTAAGAAATCGATGCCTGTTAGCTTTCAGTGGGAACAACAGGCTGAATTCAGGACGAATTACAGATAAAAAGGGATCTAAATTAAACCAACCAGAAAAGGCTAAGGAGAGAAATGTTGCTCAAATCTGGCATCCCCGAATGACATATACGGGTCTGGAAAGCCTCTCTTTCTGCAGAATTACAGCTCTGATTTGTTGAACTGCCCATGTCCATGCCATTGAAGGCTCAGCTTCCAAAACAAGCTAATCCACAGGGGATGGTCCCTGTCCTCTGCCACCTCCCGAGCCGCAGCAAGGAGAGTGCAAGCAGCCCAGGCTAGACCATGGCAGGGACCACAGCTCACGGTAGAGAAGGTTGCATTGCAATGCTCAAGCCTACTAATGCTTGATTTACTGAATACCAGCTCCCTCTGGCTGCACTTCTGCATAGCTTCATGTACAGGTGTACTCACTCCATCAGGCTCCAAAGACAGGTAGGATGGAGCATGGACACCAGGGCTCAGGAACAAACACGGCATGGATTTGGTGAGACCTGAGAGGAGCGAGGGGACTGTGCACATTTCCCAGTGCAGAAGCATTGGTGCTTTGGAGCTTGAAGGCACCGATGGGCTAGGCACCCCTTAAGGGCTAGGTGAGGAGTGAATAGAGGGCCAAGACATCTACGTCGTGTATCATAGAATCATGGAATGGCTCAGATTGGAAGGGACCTTAAAGATCACCTAGTTCCAACCCCCCCGCCATGGGCAGGGATGAAAGGTATCGAGGTACTCGGAGCAGTAGTGAGACACCTCAGCCCTACCTGCAAGGATCCAGCCCAAGAAAAGCATTTTCCTCAATTCAATATCCCAGTCTAATCAACTAAAGATGACCCTCTTTTGCTTTCTTTTAGCATGTGCAGAAGTTACCTGTTTCATTAGAATAGAAAGTTGTGTTTAAACTATTTCATTTTGAGTTTCCACATTTTTTTTCTACTTAAATAGTTTTTTCAGCAAGCTTTATTTCAATTTCTCACTTAATGACATATCTTTTAAAAACCATCTTTTTTGTCAGCAAAGCCCAGCTCCTTGTCTCTCCAGAGATTTGCACTGATTTTTTCAAGTCTCCAAAAGCACCAGGGCAAACACTGCTACTTTTATTGTAAGGGTGGTTTGATTTTACTTAGCTTGAACTTGTTCATAATGGAATTAAATGAAAAACCCTCCAAAAAAAAATGTTTAAAAAAGTTATTTTGATGCAAGTGTGCACTCAGAGCACTGCAGTGCCTGAATTAACCTGGACCTGGTGCACATCCATAGGAAGACACGTGGTGCCAGGGAGGAGCAGCAGGTTTGCAGGCCAAGTTGAGTTGTAGATACAAGTGATTGGTCCCAAGATTTTAAGCCCGTAACAGTGTGCATTTCCTTGTTTCTTTGCAGATTTACCCCGACGAAAGCCATTACTTCAGCAATGAAGCATTACAGCAGCATTTGTACAACTCCATTGTCAACTTCTTTGTGGCGTGTTTCCAAGTTCAGGACAAACTCCCGATAGTCCCCCTGAAAGAGGAGGAGGACGACGATTAACCCTACGTGTCCGTGCTAAGCACAAGGCAGATTTCTCTAACAATATGCAACTGGATCATTTTCCTGAAGAAAGAGATGTTATGTTGTTAGCATGTATTTAAAGAAAACTGAAAGCAGCTCATCTGCTTTACTTGACAGCAACTCCTTCCTAAATGGAAGAACATTAAGCATGGTGAACTCAGCAGAAACTGCTGTCTGAAATAAATCCATCACAACCAACATCTTCTTTTTCTTTTTTTTCTTTTTTCCTTTTTTTTTTCTCTTTCTTTGCCACGAAGTGACTTCTAGAGTGAAAGTGGCAAGACATTGGACTTGAAGAAACACCCCAAGAAACCGCTTTGAGGACTGGAAGATTTGATGTCCCTTTGCATTCAAGCAATCAAGCAGTAGCAGTGAAATCCATCATCCATATTAGGTTACAATACTTAGCATCACACTGTGTCAGAAAAAATAGAATAAAATCTAACCTAATACATGGAAAAATTACAGCACAAATATCTTAAGGGATACTGATTCATGCATACTTGCCTGCTCTTTCCCATGTTTAGAAGGTTTGTCATTGCTACAGGACATACAAATTCAATTGTACAAAGTATCACTGTAGTTACGCTGATGTTTACCTTCCTGTAATTATTTCTTAATTTTGTATAACTTTTACTTCTGTTTTCATTAGGTCTCATGCTTACCTTATTAGCTTCTCAGCTTGTTCTGGATGGGGAATAAACATACTCTGAATTAACCAACTCAATTTAGACCTTTGGGTTCTAAAGAGGCAGTGAGGGTCAGGGTAACCAGCCATTGAAAAAACTATTAGACTAAAGCAAAGAAAAATCTCACCCTCATGTTCCCAGCACAGCCTTTGCTTGCAAGATTGAGCATTTTCTTTGGCAGCCTTGAAGAATATGCACATAAATAGCCTGAATCAGTTTAACACTGAGACATTTTTACAATACTACAGAAAAGGTAACAGCCCTTTTTTTATTTTTGGGGGGGTTTGGAACAATTAGTTGGCAGCCTGTTGGGAAAAGTCTAGATTAGACTTTGGTAGGAGGAATTTGTACCAGACACATAGCAGATCATCTCATAAAGCCATTTAAACAGAACCAATATGCACAGATTTAGTGCACATGCTGTCTGTGGCTTAGTTTTATTCCAGGTCGGCAATTAGCACATTCCAAACATGTTTGGTTATCTCTTCTGCTTGCACGAGGTTTGCTAAGCATACAAGATTAAAAAAATAAAAATAAAAATTGGAACATGTTCTGTGCAAAGCAAATTTTAAAACTTCTTGTGAGAATATTTCAGCTCTCAGAACAAAACCCAACATTCATTCACTTCCACTTTCCCGCATCATAAGAATTTTGGCTAGTGTCGCTCCTTGTAAAATATTCTGACCAAATGTACAGCCAGTATTAATACTGTATATTTCATTTTGTTGTATATAAAGGAATGTAAGTCAGTTATTTGTCAGGTCCCCAATCCAATATTAGTCTTGTGTTCAGCATGCATGCGATAACACTTCTTTGCTGATCAGGACTCTGTACTAGCTTGGAAATATAACAATTAATGTAATTTCTTTTCTTGTTTTGACAGCTTGAATGTCAATGCCGGTTTCTACTTTTTACATAGTACTGTGGGTAAACTCACATCCTGACAGCAATGATGATGTTTCCATTGTGTTCTTTAGTGTGACTTTTTTATTACCATTATTTTAAGCTTTGAATGTTGGTTGTACTTTGACCATCATAAAAAAAAAAAAATATACTGATAAACCACAGAAATGACCTGGTTTGGTTTTGATTATCTTCTTTAATTTACAGTGCAATGACATTGTGTGAACAAGAACTACGGTATAAATCTGCTTTATCCGGCAAAATGCCAAATAGACAACAAGAATGCTGCGTGTCCAGATTTTGCTACTCTAACCAGGCTCAAAAGCCTGAAACGAACTTGACCTGGGAAATGTAAAAATCTGCTCTGTCCACAATCTTTTTGTAGAAAGAACTTTAGGATGTGGCATGGTAGTGTTTGTTCATTCATGGAATAAAACATTATTTTACCACCCTGGTTGCTACTTCTGTTATTCAGCGTTAAGTACTTAAGTAAATGTTGAGGTGCTGGATGTGCTGTCCCTGGCTGAACCGAACCCAAACTCCAGGATATAGATGAACTTAATGAAAACAAGCCCTTATGAATAAATACTCAGCACCATTTACTCTGCCTGTAACCTGGTCAGTGGTGTCACCATCATGTTTTTAGGAAAACACGTCAATGGGATGAACCACAGCTTTTTTTGCATGCCCATTTTTCTCCACTGGTTGCAGGGACAGGAGTGACTATCCCAGAAAGAGCTGAGGGACAAGTAAGGGCCTTCCCTTTCAACCCTAAAAAACTAAATCACTTCTCAAGGCCATGCTCTGAAGTAGCCACTCGGAGGCACAAAGGTGAAAAGGATGCTTTCCATCGTGCTGACTTGCTCCATCCCTTTGGTGCTGGCCTGCTAGCTGATGCCACCTTGACTGAACCAGATTCACAGGAGGAAAAACATATTGCACAGAAAATGTAAGAAACAATTGCAGACATTTGATCTTTGTTACCAGCACACCCAGAAACTAGAAGCTTTAGCAGTGGTACAGGGCAGGCAGCTTGCACTAGTACAAAATAGCTTTGCTGCTATTTTGCTTAATTACCTAAATGTAACTAATATTTTTTTAATTGTCCAAACAAATCAAGCTCATACCCTCAGCTAACTGGCATTTCTGGATGCCATAATGTTCAACTGTAACATCCCGAAGTGGGAGAGAACTAATGAGCAGTGCCCTACTAATTCAGGAGAAAACCACAGAGGGAAAAACGAGGCATTGCTGGCAGCTAATTAGCAAAGCCAGGCAGCCAGCCATGTTTGTAATTGTCTGTGGGTTCAGGCATGGAGCAAATAAAACCATCCAAGCTCTCTGCCCATGAATTCACGCCAAGTGAAAGCCTCATCTCTGAAGGTTAGGAAGGAAAAACATGAGTGAAGGAGAAAGGATAGTGGGATGCTCACTGGAAGACTACTGGAGGGTGGTTAGCAGTGGGGAGAAATGGGTGTTCAGTGTCCCCAAAGGGACAGTGCTTGCCCTGGGTAAATGCCCACTCCCTTTGTGTTCTTTCTTCCTGGGACTTCTTATCTGTTTTCCATTTGCAAAAGAATAGGAAAAGGGAAAAAAATAGAGAACATAAAAAAAAAAAAAAACACACAACACTGTAACCCAGTTGCTGATTCGTTAATCATTGCCTCTTCCTGAGCCAGCTACTTGCTCTCCCTACTCAGGCTCCAGATCGGAGGCTCCCAGCAGAGCTCAAGGCGCTTGCTAAGACCTGAATCCTCTTCCCACTTCATCTTTCTGTCTTCTCCCCCTTCAGTGTGGTCTGAAAGCAAACCCAGCACCCCCTTGGAGACCAGGCAGAGACAAATATAAAGCATCCTGGCAAACCCTCCTGGTAAGTCATTGCCCAGTTCAATTCTTTATTCTAAAGGCCAATGTTTGGCCACCATCCTTTGCTTGGTGCTCAGTCCTTTGCTGGGTGGAGGAAGGAAGGGACACTAACAACCAGGGAGTTGCATCTCTGCTGGTGGAAAAATCCCTTGGTTTTGTATAGCCCTGAGCAGAACATCACCACTCACCTACAGCAGGAGCCAGGAGCTCACCTCTGTGGGGACACAAGACTCAGTGGCCACATGCTGATAGCCCTGCCAGCACCCGGAGGAGGAGAGCTGATGGAGGGTGTCAGGAAACAGGAAGCAGCTTTGGCCTTCCCTGCTTTTTGGCACCTTCCACTTAACGCTTGTTTGCACAGCAGGAAAACCAGGTAAGTGATGACTGCTCTCTGGGAGCAGCACCCAACATCTTTGCAAAGCATTGGCAGGGGAAATCTTCAGCTGCCTCAGTGTCACGAGCTCGGGGTGACACTGAGCCTGTCCTTAGCGCATCCCAGTGCAGGACTTGGTTCTTTATGTAAGCATGATAGTTTTCATTCCCCAAACAAGTACAAAAAGCCAGCTGATGTCTGCAGCTTTTTTCTGCAGTAGTAACAACCGGAGAGCACAGCTGGCTTTTCAAGCACAGCTGAAGGAATGGGGGGCCCAGGGACATGGGCGCTCCCTGGGGGCTCAGGCAGGGGTCAGCTGTCTCCCCATGCCCAGCCACTTCTACACTGATACCCATTCTTATCAAGCCAGTAACCCTTTAATTACTAGCTGTAATTACAGCAATACAAACTCCAGGGATAGAAAATAACCATTCAGCAGCCAGCGCAGACTTGAGTCCTTTATTTTTCCACAATAATCAATGGCCTTCGTAAACAACAATTTCTGCTGCCGCAGTTGTGTTGCCATCTGAAGTGAAGTCAGAAATCCTTTGTAAGATTGATTTTTTTTTTTCTTTCCTTTTCTTCTTTTCTTTTTAATTGCTTTGAGACATTCATTAAAATCCAGATATTAAATGAAGCCACGCTCTGCCTCCTCGCTGGGACAATACCTTTAATCAAAATGTCCATTTACATGACCAGGAGAGTAGAAAATAAAAAGGTAAATACAGGTGTAAGCATGCCCCAGGAAAGCACAAAAGCAAACCATGCTCCAGTATTCTTGTGGAATAGCAGGGTTTCCCTCCAGTTTTCTTTCTTTCTTTCTTTCTTTCTTTTTCTTTCTCTTCCTTCCTTCCTTCCTTCCTTCCCTCCTTCCTTCCTTCCTTCCTTCCTTCCTTCCTTCCTTCCTTCCTTCCTTCCT
>NC_048894.1:8217233-8279326 GCF_011077185.1 Oxyura jamaicensis
CCTTCCTTCCTTCCTTCCTTCCTTCCTTCCTTCCTTCCTTCCTTCCTCCCTCCCTCCCTCCCTCCCTCCCTTCCTCCCTCCCTCCCTTCCTCCCTCCCTCACTCTCTTCCTTCCTCCCTTCCTCCCTTCCCCCCTTCCTCCCTTCCTCCCTTCCTTCCTTCCTCCCTTCCTCCCTTCCTCCCTTCCTCCCTTCTTTCCTTCTTTCTTTCTGTCTGTACCTTTTGGGTCATTTTAAAGGAACAAAGAATTCTTTCAATGAGCTGATCGTTCGTGCCAACGTGTCATTTGTAGCCACCAGTAATAACCGACCTGCACCAGCTCCTGAGTACCTGCTCCTCTTCTGGAGCATCTCATGGTGGGGTAAGTCCTCCAGATGGAAAATCAAATCTGGCACATGATACAAACAAGGCAAAAACCTCTGCTCCACCTTCATCTCTGCTACACAGAGGGAAATGAGCACAGAGTCTCAGAGCAGGGCAGCCCTCTCCAACAGCTCTCTGTGAATTCACCACCCCCCAACATGCAGAACCCCGATAAAGACCAGCATCTCCATCAGGTTGCCCACCCATTGCCCCAAACCCAAGTTTCTCCATGAGCCTATAGCCCACCGTGCCTCATCAAGGATAGCCGTGCTATTTGTGTGAAGATATTGCCCATGATGCACCCAAAAGTTTGTCATTTATTGCAAGGCATTGAAGAGGAAGGAGGTAAGACACAGGAGAGCCCAGAGATGAGACCTTCCCCATGGTTAGGGCTTTGCCTGGAAAGCCCTTGTTCTTGTAGAGGTATTTTCTAGAAAGTGAGAGTCCAGAAAACAGCAAATGAAAGCCCCAATACCTACCTAAGATTTATCTACGATCCAGTAGACTTCTGCTTTGGCTGCTATGATTCTCATAATTGCATAATTTGCAGGGAAATTGAGATGGGAGAAACTTTTCTCACCCTCCCCAGTGGCAGGCTGCAAGCAATTCGTCACTCAGCAGAGCAACAGCAGCCAGAACCTCACCCAGAAGATAAATCTGCAACCTCTGGTTCAACAAAAAAAGGGGAGAAATGGGCACCGGAGGGCCCAGCCTGCTGCGAGTACCCACTTTGAGACCACCACACTCTTGCTTTTAGGGCATGAGGATGAGTGGACGGGACGTGAGCACCTCATTTCACCCAAGCAGATGGGGAAAGCAAACAAAGAAGCATTACAATTGTCAATTAATGACTTTTAAGAAATTAACTAACCTCTCAGCTTTCAGCAAAATTCTGTACTGCAGAAGTAAGCAGAGCACGCACACTTGGTAGTCTGTATTTATTATGCTTTTACAGAGCCGGGGAAGCTTTTGAGGGGTAGGATGCCATCTGCTGCTTCGAACTGTTATTTCCTCGCTCCTGTCCCTTCCCAGCGTGCAGCCCATGCTGATGGGGGGAAATTTGGAATACATCTGCAAAGTGAAAACACTTTCATCCATGAAACAAAAATCTGCCTGGATAATAAAAAGCTGAGTGCAGAATTAAATCTCACAAGTTATGAAGAAAAGTCTCTGCACTGAATGAGGCATCCCAGAGAACATGAATGATATTGACACATAGACTCATTTTCAAGCAAGAATTATTATTATTATTATTATTTTCCTTTCTTTCTTTGCAAATGTACCTTTTGGGTCATTTTAAAGGAAAAAAGGAAAAAAGGAAACAACCATCACCATATCTGCAAGCCGACATGACACCCTGAGACCCTGAAATACAGCCCCAGCGTGTCTTTCTGAAATCTGTGGAGTGAGGAACAAATGAAAACACCTTCAGCTCTTGGGGACTGGAACTTAAACCCGTGAGCAAGCTCTATTAAGTCCGGTAATAGACACCAGCCGTACCCAGGCACACGATGGGAGTAGCCTGGGATGGCTGGCGCACCGCCCGCGCCAGCACTCCGGCAGTAATAAGCATCACGCTGGGCTCACTGCACTGCCTAATCCATAATTTATTGGGCTTCATAAATATCAAAACATACCACAGCTGTTAGCACTTCAGTGCAAAACCCGCAAATATTGCTTCAATTATTCAGGAGCTCATCGCAGGAACCAGTCAACTGCTTCCAAGGTGCGATTCCTGAAGGTATCCATTACTCGGGAGCTGCAGCGGTGCCGGTGCTGGCTGGGCCCCTGGGGCAGGTGGGAGCTCCAAAAGCAAGAGGAAAAATTGCCTCTTGTCAACAGTAGCCCCAAAATCTGAGCTCTGGGTGTGGAGGGGGACAGGCAGCTCAGTGGCAGCAGGCAGAGGGGCTGCGTGTGGACCCCTGCACCCCTTGGAGGGAGCTCTGCTGCAGCATCTCACTCCCAGGGGCTGCCACAGCCAACTTTAAACCAACAGTCCCCAAAATTCACACTCTTAAATTTACCCTGTGTGCAGGATAGAAGTCATATTTGTTGGAATGATGAAGCCCAGCAGTTTGGTTTGGCCCTCCAGTGATGAACCACCATCTGAAGCCATCCTGGGCTTTTCCTCCTGGAGATATCTCCATCCCCCAAAGGCATTTGGGTGCCTGAGACAGGGCCAGCACATGCCACCCGCTGCTGGGTGGGCTGAGGTCAGGGTTACAGCTACCTGGTAGCACAGGGACTAACCTGATCGATGCACTGCACCCCCTGTTTTTACAGCCAGGTTTCCAGGTTGGACTGATTCTAGTCCTCTAGGACATTGCCAGTTCTGTTTTATGGGCCAGTACATTTTTCCACTATGAAATATATATATATATACTTATCACTGTAATACTAACCAGTCTCCCCTGCCATCTTCCTAAAGCAGGGCCAGAAGTATAAAATGTTTGAAGCAGCAGATGGCATCTCATCAGTTTTACTCCAAAATAAGGAATCTCAGGGATAATTAGGTAACTGAATGCTTCAGGAAAACAGGCATCCAGCAGGAGACAGTGGTGAGCTTCCCTGTTGAAAGGGAAGGCTGAGCTGAACAAACAGCAAAGAAGCCACATGGAAAGTTGGATGACAAAACCTAAAAGAAAAGGGAAGCAAGTCTCACTTGTTGGGCTCTTTGGGGACTTTTCCTGAGCATGAGATGAAGCACATGAACCCCAAGTTCAAAGCAGCCTGACTTGGCTGTGTCCCCATGGGACAAGGGCCAGGAGAAGGCTGGAGCACCCCAAGGATGGATGTGGCTTCGGAGAGAGACCCTCAGCAATGAGGACCAGGGATAAACATTTCATCTGAAGGCAGGCTTCAGGGGCAAGGGAGAAAATCCAGTCCCAAAAATGTTGAAATAGATAAAAATCAAGGGAAGTTTTGACACAGGATGCAGGACTGGTCCCCATCACAAAAATAATGCATAAAAATGTAATTTCTGGTGCAGGGGAACATCTGGTCCTGTTGAAGGAAATTTCTGGGACCACTTTGGATTCTGGCAAGTGCAGGTCCTCCATACCAGGCTGTTCTTCACAGAAGGATGTGCTTGTGACACATTCCCCAAACCTGGTGCCCAGCTGCTGGCTGGACTGAAAAAAGATGAGTTATCTCAAGAGGCATCACTCTCACAGGGTTAATGCCATCACACTCAGTTGTGTGATGATACAAAAACAACGTTCCTCCTCTTCTCAATATCATCTTTTTCCCCAGAAATAACCCCTAATGTGATCTCAGTGCAGAGATGGCCTGAGCCATTCTCCTGAGTGTCCCTTTAGGAAAGCCCTGCCTCCAGCTGGGGCACCACTGAGGGACAGTCCCTATCAGCAGGTTACAGAGGAGTTCAGCTCCATGGGACACACCACTGAGGACAAAAGAGGAGCCAAGAGCCTCTACCCAGGGGGGTTAGAGAAGATCCACACCGTGGATCACCTCTGGGAGATCCTGGCAAGAGACTGCCTGGCTCTGGCTGGAGATTTTGCGAGCCACCTGTAGATGGACATCGCAGTGCAGCTGGCCCCTTGGATTCTCTGCCATCGGTGGAGATGTGCCTCTGTTCATACAGTGCTCTGCACTCATATTTCTGGGGCTGCCAGGGCTTTTGGAGAAGGCCAGTGACTGCAATACTTTGCAGGAAGCAGGCAGGACAGCGTCAGATAAAATCTAGACCTTCTGCAAATCTCACCCAAGGATTTGAACAAAACTTTGTAAACTGAACCCAAATTTCTTTCCACATCCAGACACTAGCCTATCTTGGTCTACTCCATTGCTCCAGAAATGGGAAGCTGCTTTCCTGTAGGATTTTTTTTCCTATATTTAATGTGCAGAGAAAACTCCTGGTGTTTCAACATGGCCAGGGCCGTCTGAAGGCCTCCTAGGTCAATAGAGTCCATCTCCTTGTTTAAATAGATGACAGCTTCCTGGCCCCATGAATTTTGCTGAGCCAAACAAAGCAAAACAGAACAAAAAAGCCCTTTGCATGTCATATTTCTATTAAGGAGTTTTGCGGCACGCGGAGGGGCAGCCCAGCAGGAAAGGGCACCTGCTGCCAGGCAGGGCTCCTGCGAAGGAGCAGCATGAAATTTTCATGCAAATTTCCCACCAGGGCCACTCGAATAAAGCTCCAGATTTCCCTGCCTTTTTAATGAATAAATTACTCGGCCTCGTTAGTGGAGTCTCCAGCACGAGGGCAGCGAGCATCACCCTTGCTGCTGAGCTGACCGAAGAAATGCCATTACCGGGGATGAACGCTGCCCTTAAACTTGTGCTGGAGAGGGCATGAACAATGCCTTAGCTCCTGATCTCACCCACAGCCACGTAATGGGGGAATAATTGAGATGTAAGTGCTGCTCAGGCACGACATGCAGAAGCACTTTTTTTCTCCTTTATTAAGCTAACAAACCCTTTCTGAACCAGTGGAGCTCTTTAATGTGCCGGGGATGTTGTGCTCAGTAGAAGTGCTCTCCAAGTCTTTGTGGGCAGGCGTTTTCTCCGAGGATGCCACAGGCACCTGGGAGGGGATTTCTGCAAATAAAGGGGCTCCGACAGTGACTTCTTGATACAGCTGTGGTAGATCTTACACCATGGGGCTATCTGGGCATGCTGCCTCTTGGCCTTCAGCCCCTCGTCTCTGTTTTTCAGCCCCCCTACCCACAAAGCCGGAGGCCAGAGGAGGCTGTAGCATGGGAACAAACTCAGTGCTCACATCTCCAGAGCCAAAACGTTGGTACCGAGGTGCTCAGACCCCTTCTGGAGGTTATCCTCCAAGGGATCACAGCAAGAGAAGGGCAGCATTTTATAAACCTTTTCAGCATGTTCCTTTGTAAGGCTATTTCAATGGCTGTGAGCCCCCCAGCACCCCGGATCAGCCCCATGTGCTCCCAAAGCCTGCAGCAATGTATCGCAGCCCTTCCCTCTGAAAAGAGAAGAGCAGTTTTTGCTCTTTCTTTTCCCCTTTTTCTAGATCATGGGACAGCAAACCCACCCGCCACGCGTCTCCCCGCTGCTGGCCACACACCGAGAAGTCCATTTGGTGGCACCACACAGTTCAGACCCCACAGTTTTAAACCAGGGCTTCTCAGCACTGTCTTTACTACAAAAGCCCAACAAATTCAATGCATATGCATCGAGTCTAGCCACAATTAAGGAAAACACACATATGGAAAGCCTGCTACTAGAAATGTCCTTCCTAAAATACAGACTAGCAGTTCCCAGGCTTTCTTTCAGTACATGAACATATGGAGGTTGCCTGCTTTTACATTCCATTAACTTTCTCACTCTGCAAAGTGCTACAAATTGCAGCTTTTCTGCGTGCGCCCCTGGCAGCTTTAACTGCAACCGTATAGATGGCAGGAGGGAGGAACAACAAACACCCCCTCTGCCCCCGGCCGAACACCTCCCTGCACACAACCAGCAGGAGCAGGTGAGCACAGCTCTCTAAAAGCACCACAAAAACACCCATCAGTGCGGGATTGTGTCTGGCTAACAGTTGGGTTGTTCGGGGTTATTTGGGGAAGCGTCCCTGCTGCTGGGACGAGATGCATTCAGCAGCTCCAGCCCCACCAGGCTGCTGCTGTTTGCTTTGTTAATGCCCCGTTTCCCAACACAAACGTTTCCTTCAAAATTTGGAGTAAAAGAAAAAAAAAATTACACACATGCAGACACTATTTCTGCCTCTGGGGGAAAAAATAAATAAAAATAAATAAATAAAGCTCCACTAGCCTGCAGAAGTGAAACGCAGAGATCTGGCCCGTGAGGCCTTGGGGACAGAGAACCTTTTGGGGCATCCTTGCCTCCAAGCAAAGCAGCTTCTTCTAAGTTTCCATGAGAGCAATGGACAAGATGCTCATCCAGAAGCTAAAGAGCATTTACAGCTGTGAGTGACATTCGTGTGAGACAGATAATTAGTAATTGAACAATTCTGGTCTCAGAAGCACGTTCCTGATCAGGGCTAGGAGGTGAATGGAAAAGCACCTGAAAAAGCCACAGCACATTGCCATGGATGGGACCGTGGTACAAGGTGCCGTGGTGCTCACCGGTCCCCTGCCACATCAGCCTCTGGGCTCGCCCCAAATAACCCCTCGTGGCCCATCAGATGGCTGGAAGAAGGTCAGGAAGATGCTCTCCAGCTTTCTGCACTCCCCAGCAGAGCAAAGGGGCAGTGGGGGCAGCTCTTGCTCCTCTGCCCCCATCCTTCCCCTGCCCGTGTTTTTTATTTCACCTTCACTCCCTTGCATTTGTCCCAGCTGAAGCTCACATTTAGCTTTGAGTCCTAAAATTTCCTTAATGTCTTTTTATGAGTACATGCCAGCATTTCAGGGGCTTAGCATCTTCTGAGTGAATCTGCCCGTCCCTTGCTTTCTGATCAGCACCAAATCCTGCCCTAATCTCACCATATGGCATCAGATGCTTCCCTTTATCCAATATATGTTATTCTTCCTGTTTCCTTTATCCTTTGCTTTATTGCTGCCTACAACCACAACCAGTTTTTACGATCACGGCATGCCACAATCAAATTTAATAATGATGTGACACTTTCTGAGGTACCCACTAGCATCCTCCTTTAAGTAGCTGACGTACCTGTGCTGCAACCACTCCTAAAAGTAACTTTATCTATTGAATTAAAAATGTAATTGCATAAAAAAAATAAAATTAAAATAAAATAAACTGTTGCAATTTTGCCCTTATTGAAGCAAATGGGAGGTTTGTCAGAGGCATCAATCAAGCCAGAATTTCACCCAGATTTCAGAGGAGGGAGCAGAGAAGAGCCAATAATAGAAATGAGCCAGCTGTGAGAGCTGGCTCTGCAATCTCAGCCCAAACCACAAGGACGACAGCAGGGCTCAGTGTCCAGCCTCCGTAAGAATTGCCCACTTAGTGTCCTGGCTACGTCTTCTGCAGGTCTGTTCCTGAATGAAGGATGTCTGTGATATGAATGAAAGGAGAACAAAACAAAAAAGCACCACGACATGCATTATCCTGCCTCATGCACTCCTGCAATGAGAGCACCACAAAAGCAGGGAGGAATTAAGCAGTGACACCAATATTCTGTCTCGCTGAGGGTTTGCAGAGTGGTAATTAAGAGGAGCTCTTTGTGCATAAGAGAGCTTCTCCTGCTGCAGAGGAAGAAAAAACGTCTCTGCTCATTTTAATAAGGCGTTGATGGATTGCACTAATCGGTTATAATGTTTCAGCATCTTCCTCGTGGAGATCTCTCCTAACTGCTGGGTAACCCTGGTGCTTGTGCCTTCATCCTGGACCAGGACCTGCCGAGCCACTGTGGAAAGGGGCAGCAACCTGAGCGGTGCTGGATGTGGCCCTCGTTGGGTATTTAAGCTTTCCCAGCATGGCTTTGAAACCTCTGCTGCTTCCCAGGTATTAAAACCCAGCAGCAGATTCAGATGGACACAGCCCCTATTCCCCCCGGTGAGCTTCCTGCAAATCACTGGAACAAGTTTCAGAGCAAACCACAGACGCTGGACACGTGTCCATAGCACAGATGGACTCTGAGGACCTTCTGGGGAGTTCTGCTTCCCCAGATCATCCTCGCTCACATCAGTGAGCATCCTGACTTCAGAGAGGCTGCAGATGGTGGCAAGGAGCCGTGTGCTGCTTGCAACGTCTCCATCCCCGCAGCATCTGCACAGTGCCAGAGCACTCGTCCCCTCAGCATGACGTGAGGTCAGGGACTGCTCTTCTCTTTGTGCTGCATGTGGGATGCAAAGCATGACAAGAGGGGCTTCATTGTGGGGCTGCTCACCTGACCCGCTAGCTCCACCATGGCAAATCAACCCTCAGCTGGTTGGAAGGGAAATGGACCACTGGTGCTGAGCGTACCACTGCACGTGCATCCCTCCCATCCCTGCGAGGGACGGGGCAGGGAGAGGGAGTCACGTCCACCAGGTTTTTAGTGGTACACTGCAAAGTGCTCCAGCGCTGTAGAGATTACAGCCTTGAAGCATGGGAAGAGCTGAGAATAACTTTTGTGTCTGTGTGTGTAAAACATTTAAAAAAAAAGAAAAATGAAAACAAACAAGAAAAACGCAGCAGTAAACAAGTCCAAGGTTGCTGGCCAATGTGATTTCAAAGGCTGAATTTCTGACTTGTTTTTGACCAAGGCTGAGTCTCTTTCAGAGTTACTGCTGAGATTACAGTCTTGCTCTGAAAGGGAATATATCTACCTCTCCGTGCCAGCGACGAAAAATGTTGCTATTCACATCTCATTGGTGGTGCTAGAAGAAAGTAAGCACTGCCTGTAAATAAGCTGCCTCAATAATTAATTGCAGGAATGGGCAGCACAATAGAAAAGCTCCAGAAATAAGTTACTGCAAACACAATTTCAGAGTAGCAGTGCATGAATAGCTTTTGAAAAAGTCTCCAAAAAAAACAGACCTTGAGTTTTGGAGAGTGGTAAAACACCACCAATCAACACGTCTCTGCTGTTCTCAACAGGAGGCCTTGGCCTAATCGACATCAGGTGGGGCAGCACGCAGCCCAGAAAGGAGCCCCCATTGGCACCCACAAAGGAAACACAAAGGAAAAAAAAAAAAAAAAAAAAAAAAAGGAGAAGAGAAGAAAAAAAAGGCTGAAAGTAACAAGGGTGTGAGCTGGGGCATGGTAAAAGAGAGTGGAGATGTTGGGGATAGATGGATGGATGGATGGATATGGTCCGTGAGCATGGTCAGTGATAAAAACCCAGGTACAGAGGTAGCAGACGCGTGACATCCACAAGAATCTTCTGCTCAAGAAAGCTTCATCCAGCAGCAAAGGGAAGAAGAATGACCAAGGATGCTTAGATCTCTTTGGCCCATGCCATGAAGCATGAATGTTGGCTGGACCCTCCCCTGGAAAATGTGAAGTATGAGATGTGTAGAGGTCAGCACATTTTAATGGGGTTAGGGTGCCACATGCTTGGCCTTGCCAGAGGGACATCTTGATGGTCAATCCCTCAGACCCTGCAACCATGGGTTGTATCGTGTGATGTTTGGAGAGCAGGTAGGCAAGGGCTGAGGGTGCACTTGGCACAGGCTTTACCCAGCACGAGGCACCAGCCTTGTTACGTATGTGTCTACGTGTATGTATGTGACACAGCAGCCAGACTCTTTAATAAAGGTACAAGAGGGAAGGAGACCCTTAAGGCCAATTCAACGCTCACTTGAAGATATTATCAAGTAGGAGAGGGATGGCAGTGAAAGGAAGCAAGGAGGAGAGATTATAAACAGGAAAGGAAGAGAAAAAATACGCATCCATGTGAAATTTATAATTCCCATGTAAATGAAAAAAGTAATGATGCACATCAGACTAATGAAATTATCCTGCAGACCGACTACTAGCTAATGAAATTGGTTACTTAGCATACAGTAACTGAGCTGCAACTGCCATTTCACTGTACTCGTGTGAGGCAAAACTCTTCCCATCAGTAGTGAGAAAAATGTCACGGGGTAGAGCAAGACAGCTCTGTTTTACCCCAGACCCATCGGACAGTGCAGCCAGGACATGCCAGGCATGGGGTCAGCTGCATGGGAGGGCTCGGCTGGGGGCCGCGTGCTGACAGCTCCACTCGTGGGCGCTGGAGCACAGAAGTCAAATCCTATTTCTTCTGGTTCGTGGGTGGGTGGCCGGCAGGAATATGTTGTGGCTGGGGCTTCGTTAACTAGCAATTTTGGGGGGGACACTGGAGCTGGGTCAGGAGACAGCTCTCCACAACTGTACACTATTCCAGGACAACAGACCGACTCGGCTCTCTGCCAGAGCGCCTTTCTTACCCTTAAAGCATGATGGGCTCCAGACGCAAAGTTAAAATGCTTCAGATTTTGAACATTTACAACTGATTTTTTATTTTTTTTAAGCACAGAAATCAGAGTCCTGCATCATCTGCAGAGCTCTCAGGAGACTTCCCAATTTTCTAAGCCAGGACAGGAGGTGGGTAGGAGTTGTCCATGCTGGAAAGACAAAGAAAGAGACGAGGACACTCTTGTAGCCCACCCAGGTTTACATCCTGCTAGTGCAGGTCTGCTCTCCCATATCGCTGTGGCAAGGCTAAAAGCAACTGTGTTGAGTGGAGCCACTTCTGCCTTTTCTCCTTTCGAGAGTATTTCACTGCCTCTGCCATGCACTGTTTTGATTATTTTAGATTAAATTCTAGTCAAATAATAGACTAGAATAACTAATTGAATAGTTAATAATAATAGTCATTAAAATATGTAATTCTTATCAATACTTAAAGCTTTAAAACATGCAAGTTTATCACTGATTTGGGGATATTTTTTATTATTTGTTAAATTACTTGCAGCAAAATTGCACACGACCAGAAAATTTGACTGAAGAGCTCTCCATCAGACATTTTTATCCCTCTGCATTAGGATTCAAGATAAAACACTCAGCATAGTTCAGCTTGGTCTGCAACCCCGTGAAAAGACATGAGACAAGTGGCTCTCTGGAAATCCCACTACACATCTCCCCAGAAGAGAGCAGATAACTTGCAGGGGGGGACCATTGCAGCTGGGTGCAGAGGCTTCACCTGCAGAGCCATGGCCCAAAGGCATGGCATCGCACTTTCCCAGGCATGTCCTTATGTCCGTCCATATGCACTGCCTAAAAAGTCATTTTCTAACTCCAAAGTAATCCCTTCTGTGTTGCACACTGCAGAATAACCACCCCCAAATCCATAGGAACCACTGAAGGGCTCTGGGACAAAAGCCACATCACCAAACTGAAAGGCTTTGCAAAGTGAAGCTTTGCAGAGCCAGGAAAACAGCCTCCCCCTCCCCCTTCATCCCACCCCTTCAAGATCAGCTAAAGTTTTTCAAGATGCATTTGCCAAGGGTTGGGCAGTGTTAGCACACCCAGTTCCTCCAGGGCCCAGCACTCTGTAACCTTCAGCCTGCCTTCACGTTGGATCCCCAGCCCCAATCCTATTATCACAGCTCACTGGGGAGACCAGCTAGGTTTGAAGGAAGCCAAGTCTTCCAGCTTGTCAACTCTGAAATACGTTGCCTGAGGCTGCCCGGGCTCTTACGATTCCTCTGTGTGGACTCAGGCAGCCTGCAGCTTTCCCCCTCTTTGCTGCGCAGATGAATTTCTTTTTTGACCACTGCCATTTATAATGCGGGAGCTCTGTGCTGTCGGACACGTGCAGCCTTTAGCCTTACAAAACACAGCCTCGGGGGGACACAGGGAACATGCCGTGCAGGTCAGAGCCGTGGGTGGTCATGGTGGCTAAATGCATCTGTGCAGCAAAGCCAGGAACTGGGAATGGGCCCAATCTGGGCGATGGTGCCCAAGGCAGCTGCCCTTGGAGTGCTTCTGACCCCCGTATCTGGAGCTCTCTGGAGGGATGTGAGTGCTGCACCCACTCCGGCTTGGGCATAGGCTCAAGGACAAGAAACTTGTGCCCACCAAGTAGTGTTTTCCCACCTTCAACAGTGTTGAGCTGTGTGACATCAAACCCCCAGGCTGCAGTGAGAGCTTCTAGCTGGTTGGCAAGAGTCTCTTGTGACCATCGTGGTGCTGGGAGACCCAGGGGAGGTGCAGGGCCTGCAAGACGTCACTTCATTCCAGGTTGATGGAGGAAAGCTGCATTTCCCTGCAGCAAAACCAGAGCCTTGCCTTGCATACCCCAGCTGAGAAACATCGTTTTTATAGAGAAGTCTTAGGACAAGAGGAATGGCTTTAAGCTCAATGGTTATTTTCCTCGCAGATGCTTTAAAACCACATCCAAGGGGACTGTGTGGCTCCATGTCAGCTTTGCAAGCACTTGGCCACTGGAGCGGAGCCTGCAGAGCCTGGTGACACCTTTGGGAGTGCACGAGCTCCTGCAGAAGCAGGGCACCATGGAGGCTGCAGGCCAGCAATCACACAGGTTTTGCATCTTCCTTTTTCTCCTCTGGGGCCAGAGGATGCACGAAGCCGAGCTCTGGCCACAGATGCTCAGGGTACACTGGGAGCGTGCTCATAGGAGCTGGCAGAAGCAAAGCAGGAATTGGGACCTTATGGCCATGTAGCCCTGAAAAGCTTCCCAAACCCCTCAAACTCTCCAGGAGAGCACTTCTGGCCCAACCTGATGCAAACTATTCCTTGCTTGACTTCAGGTGAGGATCTGAGCAAAAGTTCTCCCCTTTCAGAGACCATCCAGGAACTGCCTGTTCCCTGCCTCCTCTCCTGGTCTGGAGATCTCCTTACAAAGCTTGGCACTTAATTTGGTAATTCACTTTTTTTTTTTTTTTTTTTTTTTTTTAATATACCTGAAGAACAGAAAAACATAATTAGATCAGCAATAATTTTTTTAAGCCCATTAGAAGGAGAGGGAAATTGGGATGTGTTTTTACCGCAGGACTTATGCGAACCATTCAAGGAACCAATCTGCATGTTCACCTGGCAGGTTTCTTTCTGCCCTCCTCCCTTTGCCAGCCCTGACAAATTCCAGCCCACTGGGCAGTGTTAGCAGAGAGCTGTCCCAAGGACACCAAGGGACAAGTTGAAAACGGGTGCTTGCACAGACTGGGATCCTTAAATGTCCTCACAGACAGATGAAGCCTGCACGGCACACCTGTGAAGTTACACACGGGAAAGCCCCTGGAAAGCAGGTGTGCCTCATTCTGCTCCAAAAACCCTTTCCTTCTGCCAGAGTGAGCAGACACGAGATTAGCTTTCACCTGGGTCAGTCTCACCGCCCTATAAACCACTGGTGAGGCACCGGCCTTGAGTGCTGTGTTCAGTTTGGGGTTCAGTTTTGGGTTCAGATGATGGCATTCGCTTGAGGAGCCACCAGGAATGCTGGCAGGGAGGGTGAGAGGTTCCAGCAGGGCGTGCAGCAGGATGGGGACGGGCTCGGATCCCCAGGACCTTACTCCAAACGTGCTTGGGTGCCCCGAAGGCTTGGTGGGCACAGCGACTTCTCTGAATGGTGCCCGGGCAAAATCCTACTTGGAAACATGCTCAGGGGGTGGGAGCTGGCATTAGTGGTATTTTTATTATTTGTTAAATGTTAATTAATATTATCATTAATATTATTTAATTTATATTATTATACAAATATTTTTAATTTTTGACTTAAATTGGGCTTGTGGTCTTGTGTTCGCCAATGGAGGTCGGCAGGTGGCAGCAGAGGCCGCGAGGAGAGGGGCAGCGGCACGGCAGGCTGCTGGCCGTCCCCACAGATGTCCCCACAGATGTCCCCACAGATGTCCCCTGGGGACACGTGTGGCTCTTGGCCTCCACCCCACACAAGAGGGGTCTCCAGGTCGGCATAAAGCCCCCCTCACAGGTTTAACACGAAGCACAGAGCGGTTTGGGTTGGCAGGGACTTTAAGGACCACCCAGTGCCACCCCTGCCATGGGCAGGGACCCCTCCCAGCAGCTCAGGCTGCCCCCAGCCCCATCCAGCCTGGCCTTGGGCACTGCCAGGGATGGGGCAGCCACAGCTCCTCTGGGCAGCCTGGGACAGGGCCTCACCACCCTCACTGGGAAGGATTTCTTCCTTATATCTTCTAATCTAAATCTACTGTATTTTACTTTAAAGCCATTCCCCCTTGCCCTATCCCTACACCCCCTCCCCAGCTCTCCTGCAGCCCCCTTTAGGCCCTGGCAGGCCGCCGTGAGGTCTCCCCGGAGCCTTCTCCTCTCCAGGCTGAACAACCCCAACTCCCTCGGCCTGGCTCCACAGCAGGGCGGCTCCTGTCCTCAGTGCAGCTCCGTCTGCCACCTCAGTGCCAGTTTTGGAGGCACCCCGTGCTCTCTGCTGCCAGACACTGTGCAAGGGCCCGCTGGGTGTTAGTGACTTGGCGTTCCGCAGGGGCAGCGATGGCACCCACAGCATGCAGAGGGACATGGTGTGGTGTGCTCTGCATCGTAAACAAGCAATGACTCCAGCTAATAAAAGCACTTCAGGGTGATCGTGAACACTGAAGAGTCCACCTCGTCCATGAACAGCAGGATTAATATGGGACAAGATTCTTGGCAGGCAGTGTTTTCCAGTTTGTTTTTCATGTTGAATTAATACAATGAGCTTTTTTAATTTGTTCGTGTAGAAAGAAGCCAAATGGGATTTAGATATCCAGAAGTTCTGAGGAACCCAAACTGGTCCTGAAACCCAAATCAAAGTGAGCAATGGCCGTGCCCCAGCTGTTGCTGAGCTTCAGAGGCACGGCTGGGGGCTCAGTGAGAGATTCCAGCTGTGAAGCAGGGACAAACACACGGGATGAGCGCACAGCTTTTTGAAGACACGAACGCTAGCCACCCCCAACCTCCTGTCACTTCAAAGGTGCTCATTCTTGTGGAATTTTATCAGCTTAGAATAAGCCTCGCTTCTGATATAAACAACACATTACAACTCCCTCTGTCGTTCTTTTCTTCACTCCCATTTTCAGTCTGTGGTTGTATTCTGTTAGGGGATTCTTTCCGTGTGGATCTCATCACCCACACAAAAGAGCTGTTTAAAGTTATGGAAGCATACTTTACAGAAGCCTTAACATGACTTGCAGAACATGAGGCAACACCTTCCCAAAAGACAGAGAGCGATCCATTCTGTGCTGCAGTGCTAGGTTTGAACGGGCAAAATTGCATAAGAATATGTTTTTTAATTTTTTTATCATAGCTGCATCACGCTTGCAATTTGTAGGGTATGAACTGCATGACAAGACATAATTGGGAGCACTGCTCATTTTAATTAAGGTATCTTATTAGATATGGTATTCCCGATCCCCAGAGGTGCAGCGATAGCTCTCTGAAGGTATTTGTGCAATGCGTCCTCCTGCTGTACGGGCAGTCTGCTTCACGTGCTGCACCTCCTGCACCAGGTGCTCCCTCGGAGGAAGACAACCCCCTACAAGTGCTCAGGAAATATCGCTGTGCTGTGAGCACGAGAAATGGTGTTTCACGGGGGGACCATGCTGTAGCTCAGGGAACGGATATGTGAGTGAGGAGCATCTCAGCTTCAGATATCCATATGGATGGTGAACAAGATGTGCCAGCCTGCGACCTGGGGACGGCCCTTGCTGGCTGCAGCTGGCCCTGCCCAGGAAAATGAATAGAGGAAAAGCTTGACACCCCAAACCTATCCAGCCATCTCCGTCTGGGTTCCCACCCACTGCCACCCTAGGGTGCACAGCACAGCCCTGAGATGCCTGCTGCTGCCCAGGCTGCTCTCTCAGCTCCTGAGTTGAAGGAGTTGCCAAGGAGCTGGAGCTCACCGCCCTGGTCCATGCCCACGATCAGCAGCCATGGAGACACCAACTGGGATGGCAAGATTTCTCCTGGAATGCCCTAAGATTATTTTTTTCATGATATTTCGGAACAGCTTGTCTCTGTAAGCCACTTCAGGAACGTTTTAGTAATTAATCACTACCTTCTCCATGAGTGGAAAAAAAAAATTACAAGAACTCTCTCCAGAGAAAGTTTCCATCTCTGAAGACCAGAAAAAGTGATTCCTGCCTTTTTGCAAGCAAGATCAGAAGGAGAAAAGTGATGAATTTTAATTCACTCTTCTGCATATGCTATTAAGCCCATGCAAGAAGATGGCAGCAGTGTCTGACGCCTTTCTCAACAACCTCCATGGCACATTGGGTGCTGCCAAGCACTAGAACAGGCTGTTGCTGATCAATAACATTCCCTTTGGTGGGTGAGGAGAGGACAGACAAAGACACCAGCAAAATTTGGGGGTGTCCTTGATGGTCCCCCCCTTGCTTGCAATGCAAACACCGCTGGATGTGCAGCGCGGGAGCCTGGCCATGCAGATTGGGTTCGGGGTTGGTTCCTTGCTGTTACCCCAAGGGGAATCCCACAGCTCCACGGCTGGGTCCCCTACAGCCCTTGGGGTGACACAACAGCACTCCCCATCTCCATCTCTCCCTCTAATGGGGGGATTCACATCAGTCTTATTGAAAGAGGAAAGCGGATTTTGTGCGTATTAGCGGGCTGCTTATTAAACAGAGGAAAGCCTTTTTCACAGAAACCTACGCAGACACACACATCTGCAATTATCTTTTTAAATTCTAAATCAAAGCAAATTAGCAGCCTAGTGCCGAGCAGCAAACATGATTTGATTAGGCATTTCATACCCGGGATACAAGAGGGTTTTTTTGAAGACCTCAATTACAGCTGTGAATCGTGCTTTCTCTGTGCTGTGAGGAGCTCACAGCCCAACAGTGGCAGCTCCACACACAAGGTCTTATTCCCAAATTCTTTTGTCCTTGCACCAGATACCACGAACACAAGGGCTGGGGGTTCAGCAGCACTCGGATCCTCACCTAAAGCACCAGCCCTTCGTGCCACTGGAATTACACAAACTTCTTTAGTTCTGTTTTAAATGCATGTTTCTAATCCTGTGGGTGATGAGAGAAGCTTGAAAATTTGCTTATTAAAGTTCTTATAAAAAGCCCTATTAGATGGCCCATTAATATTTTAAATGTTGTAAATCTTCCCAAGCCCTTTGGGGTGGCAATACCGAGTGTCAGTGTTCACACCACACAGCTGAACCACGTTGTTTCGACTGGTCCCTGCACACACAACTCCTTTGCACCATTTTTTTGGTCCCCAGGAACTTCACCAGGACTCTGTCCATCACTAAGGGCATGGCTACATGCTCCAGAGCTGCAGCACAGGATCCCAGAACGGCTGAGGCTGGGAGGAGGGCATCACCCCCCTGCAGAAGCAGGGCCACCAAGAGCCCGTGCCCAGGTCCCCCAGGTGGCTGGGGGACACCAACACCAGAGACGAGGACATGTCTTTGGGACACTCCGCATCCGAATTAAATTGGCAGCTCATTAAATGTACAGCACTCTATCAATATTTAATGCTTGCTAGCTTTAAATACGGATAGCTTGTTAGCACTAAATATGGATAAATGCATTCTTAAGGAGGGACCATGGTGTCCGGCAAACATCAGACACCTAAAGCTGTTGGGATGGGGGATATGTAAACACCAAATCTCGGTGAACGAGCCTGTTTGCAGCCGGCTGCCTCTCACCAGCTTTCGATTCCCTCTGAGCACTGAGCAGGAGGCGAGCACCGGGAACACGGTGTCCTGCCAGGCTGCAGAGCCCAACAGCACCAACAAACCAAACAAAGCTGTGTGAGCAGGCTCTGCACAGCCAGCTACGGCTGTCCTAAAGAAAACCCTCCGGTTCCCAGTGCTGCCTTTAAAGTTGAGTGTTGTGCCTCTGCAGGACCACCGGGTCATGTAGAAAGAGCAGAGCTCAGAGGTGACTATGCTGTGTTCCTTCTCTGCCTCCCCAGGAGCATCCCTGCCTTTGAATGGCCACGGAGCACAAAAATGATTCTCTCCTTCCTGTGATGAGTCCCAGGATCCTAAAACTGCAGCCACTGAGAAAGCAACAAGCCAGTGTGTGCAACCTACTCCGTGATGCTCCCGTGCCTCTTCCTGCTGCCACCTCCTGCTTCTGCAAGGGCCTGGCAGCAGCTGGTTGAGGAGGAGGAACAGCACATCGAGGAGCTGCAAGCAGTAATTGCCACGAAACCCCTCGGCACGTCTGTTACCCGGTAATTTGTCACTCAGAGAGGCTGATGTGGACGGTGTGGGGTGGCGACACCCACGGTGCAGAGCTTTCCAGGCCCCAGGAGGACGGCTGGGCCTGCAAGGGGACAGGCAGCAGGCCTGTATCAGCAGGAAAAGGCACCCAGCTCACCCCGTAAGGACTGTCAGTTCCTTCTTCTGCACAGCCACAGCCACTGTCACACGTATTCACTGTCCCACCAAAGCAAGTTACATTTTCCCTGAATTTTATGGGGGGAAGAAGCGAGGCAGGGGTTATTGTTCCTTTGTAACGCTGCTGGGTTGTTGCTGAGAGTTTCCATCCATGCATGATTACTGCCAGCCTCAGGGCTTGCAATGTTGGTTAACATTTGGCGCTAACTGCACGAGAGGCCAGCACGACTTCCTCATACCTTTTGTCAACCTCGAGCTGCTCTTCCCCAGGGACTGAGGTTACCTGGGCTTTCTTCACTGGGTTCAGCAGCTAAAGGGCAAATCCCGGGGAAAGCAAATCAGTCTTAGCTGCTACTGACATATTCTTTTTTTAATGACACAAAGGGGTGTATTACTTCGTTAAACATCCAGGGAGCCATATTCACCTTGAAAAAGCAAAGCAAACCATCTGCAGGGAGAGACAAATTTGCTTCCAGATTTGATAAAGCAGCCCAGCCTGGGAGCCGTGGGTTTGCACCAAGAAACACAACACGCTGCGAGCTGGGTTTTAGTAAGGGTTGTTTTGGGGGAAGAAAGGCAACGAAATCCTTTGGATGCAGAAAAAGTCTGGTTTCTGCCTTTGAAGGTATGGTGTGTTCCTGCCTTGTTTCCTCAGTTAATTTCATCCCGATTCCTTCATTATTTGGTAGGTTAATCATTCATTTTGCCTTTCTGCTCAAAAAGCCCCAAACTAGTTTTAAGCAAACTGAAAGTTTCTTGCAAAATGCTTCAGTGTAAAAGGAACAGTTTACTAATTTGCCTGCTCCCAGAGGCTCAGAACCTCACCTTTCTCCAGATATACATGCATCCTGTAGTGCAGCCACCACCCATCTCAGGGTAGCTAAGAAGACCCTTGCTCTCCTTGTAAAGCTTTCCCTTGCACTTCTGGGTCGTCACAGCTCTATCAGGGCTTCCAAGGGTTGTTCTTATCGGCATTTCACCACAAATCGAAATGAATGGCTATTTGCAAAACAAGACAGAGCTTGCATTTCATGGGTCTGCATTTCAGGGATTTTTCCACCTTAGAGCAAAACCAAGCAGAGCAGTTAACAATAGTTACACTGCTTTCTTCTACTTATCTTCTGCCTCCAAGATTGAGAGAGATACTTTTATTAATAACTAGACTTTATTATGTTGTCTGTTGCAGGGAAGTGGAGATGGAGTTTGCAATAAAATCCTCTTGGCACAGCAGGCCAGGAAATGAAGCTGTATCGGTCTCTGCTGACCGAGACAGAGGAGCCGTGTACAACAGGCACAGGGGGACGTTCATGGCGAGGTGCCTCTCCAGCCTGCACACACACTCTGGGGAGGCTTGCTCGGGGCCAAACCACTTCATTTCCTTCCCAAAACCATGCCGCTCATGTGAGGCCAGGAGGAAGAGCGCAGGCAGAAATGAGAGCTGCTCTTCGTGTTGCAAGCAGCATCCTGCGGGTATTAGGGACTGATCAGAGGCAGTGGAACAAATACATTGCTTCTAACGCCTTCAGTGGCATTTTCAACATCCCAAACAGTTCAGGTACTGTGCTGGGCTCTCCATCAGTAGGCTGGTGCCACCTGGGAGACTACCCGAAGTAGTAGACTTCAGCCCTACAAGTGCTAGGGAGCCTGGAAAATGAAGTCCATTGCTTGCAAGCATCCCAGCAGCGGTGCCAGCAGGAACCCAGCCCAGCCACCACTCTTCTTTAACCCCACCTGACTCCCTGCAATGCAGGTTTGCTCCAGGCTGGAAGCCACCATCCTCACATGAAAATCCAACTCCTCTCTCACCTTTTCTTCTTCTGCTTCTTTTTTTTTATCATTATTTTTATTTTGAAAGTACAATTTCTTTATTTATTTTGCTTCAAATGGCATTTACCCCTCAAGCAGAACACAGTTCTGAGTAGGTTTGAAGTGCTCATGCGTGTTTCTTTGGAGAGCTCCCCTGGGCAGGCTAACTGCCCTCGCCCGCTCTCCTGGCTGGCATCGCTCCAAGCTCCTCGTCCTTCTGCTGCTCCAGGCTGGAAGGCTGCTGGCTTCACCGGGCTGAAATGCAGAGCTTTGCTGACGAAGCCATTTCTCTGTCTTCCCTCTCAAAGTCTCTTCGCAGGGAAGACAAGGATTGTAGGTCATAGCTTTTGGCCATAAAGGCTGTGAGTTCATCAAATTTAAATGATAATTAAACCAGTTCTTAAAGCCAGGACAAGGTTCTGGGGCTCTGTTGTGTGTTTGCCCCTTGTTTGGGTTCTGTGCTCCTTGGGAAGGGGGCGACTGCCTTGGCCAGAGGACGCAAGACACCGGGCACTGGGTGCTCCCAGAGAGACAGGGGCAGGCAGCAAAGCCCAGGCTTGGTGTTGGGAAGAGCCCTCCTGGCCACCAGAGAGGACTCTGCAATTTCCTACAGCCCCAGAGCCCTGAGCTGAATGAAACCAAGTGAAGACCGGTCCTTTAAAGACAGAGCAGGGAGAGAAACCTCTGTTTTATCTCCCGCCTCTTTGACGGAGCTGCTTTGTTTAAAAGCGCCTTAGTTGACGCACTTATAAAATTTGGACTTTTAAGCTTAAAAGACTTTATTTATTTTTTTTTTTTCATTTTGAGGTAGCTCGCCATGAGGGAGTGTCCTAGGCAGACACATTCAAAGTCGCGTCTGATCTGGGGTGTCCCCAGACCACCGTGTGTTGTCACTGGTAGACACAGCTGGGCATCCTTCTGACAAAACGCTGCTCATGGACCTTGCTGATAAGGGTGGGAGCATTTTCCCAAGCTCCACTCACTCTCCACAACTGTCTGGCTACGTAACTCTGTTGGATAAAAATTCCCTTGGCAGAGCTCCGAACATCTCCTGAGGGCTCAGACAGCCTCTCTCCACTTGGCTTCCTCCAGGGAGAGCGCCTCTATCCCACTGAGGAGCTCCTCAAGCGTGCCCTTCCCTTGAGAGGAGCCTGCTGCGTTTCAGAGAAAGCTTTTTCCAAAAGTCCTGGCTAGGCAGCCAGGTAACGATGTTGGCATGGGAGGGAGCATCATGCTGGGGAGAGCCTCGCTTGGACTCACAGCCCTGCAGGTAGAGACAAACACCTGCAATGTCCTTACTAACATTGTTATAGTCAGTACCACTATTCCATGGCAATTTTAAGGAAACAAAATGAAACCCTTGAGTAGTTTGTACACATTAGTGCTCTGTGCAGTCAGCCTCATCTTTTTGTGTGCTCTCTGTTCTTCTGTAGCCACGCCTCGGCTCTGCTGCTTGGCTATTTCTTTCCTTTGCTCTTCCTGCAGGCAGCACAGAAAGGCAGAAGAAAGGTGAAAGGGAATGAGTTTTGATGGACTGTCAAGACGAGAACTTTGAATTTAGCTAACCTGTACTTCATCCTCTCTCACTGCTCCCAGGGCTAACTTCTCTCTGAACCTCAATTCCCCTCCATAAAAAGGGTAACTCCTACATGTATCAGCCCAACCTCCTGTTAAGTCAACGTGATTTTTGAACATAAAATATATAAACATCAACAGAGCTGTCTTCTTGTCTTCTTGCCCCGAGGTGAGATAAACCAACTAAACTGTGCTTAGAAAGTGTCTGATGAATTTTTTAACAGTGCAGCTGCATGAAGAGTAAAGTTCCACAACCAAGCACATCCGCTGCGGTGCTCGTCTGCTCCGTTCAAATGTTTTACACGTCTGGAGCTGTGCAGTTAGTTTTTTATTCGGGAGTAGCTCAGCCTGAGCCGAAACCAGTAGGAGATGTGAAGGGCAGCATGAAAGGCTTCTGTAAAAGCATCAGTGGTAAAAGGGAAAGGAGAAGGAAGAAAGTCTGCTGTTTGACGTGGGAAGGTGATGAAAAGACATGAAAAAGACCCAAGATGCCCAGTACTTTTTTACTCTTTTCACAGATTATGAGCTCATCTGAGACCTCCTGGGCTCTCGGGACTACCAGCAGAGTGCATGGGGACACAGCACTACGCACAGAAGAAGCCAACTTGAGCTAGTTGGACCTACATGAGTTTATAGGACACATCCAAAGGTGCCAACTGCTGTCTCTGCAAGGCCCTTTTTGATGATTTTGGCAGGTCACTGATTGGGGTAGGATGTGGTGGCCTTCTACAACGGGGTTACAGCAGTGGTGGATAGGGGAAGAGCAACCAACATCATC
The DNA here is from genome assembly GCF_011077185.1 of Oxyura jamaicensis. Taxonomy (NCBI): domain Eukaryota; kingdom Metazoa; phylum Chordata; class Aves; order Anseriformes; family Anatidae; genus Oxyura; species Oxyura jamaicensis. The sequence goes on from NC_048894.1 coordinate 8,239,456, forward strand.
TACCTGGACTCGTGCAAAGCATTTGACACCATCCCCCATGATATCCTCATCTCTAAATGGGAGCGACGTGGATTTGATGGATGGAGCACTTGGTGGGTAAGGAACTGGCTGCATGGTGGCACTCAGAGTTGAGGTTCAATGGCTCAATGTCCAGGTGGAGATCAGTAATGAGTGGTGTTCCTCGGGGGTCACTATTGGGACCAACACTGTTTAACATCTTTGTCAGTGATATAGACAGTGAAGCTGAGTGCAGTTCAGCAAGTTTGCCGATGACGCCAAGCTGCGTGGTGCGATCGACACGCTGGAGGAAAGGGATGCCATCCAGAGGGATATGGACAAGTGTGAGCGGTGGGCCTGCGTGAACCTCATGATGGTCAACAAGGCCAAGTGCAAGGTGCTGCACCTGGGCTGGGGCAATCCCAAGCACAAATACAGGCTGGGCGGGGAATGGATTGAGAGTAGCCCTGAGGCCCTGGGGGGTGGTGGTGGATGAGAACCTCGAGATGAGCCAGCAGCCTGCAACCCAGAAAGCTAACCATGTCGTGGGCTGCACCAACACAGCGTGGGCAGCAGGGCGAGGGATTGTCCCCCTCTGCACTGCTCTCGTGAGACCCCACATGGAGTCTGTGCTTTAAGCTATAAAAAAGGGGAGATTTATATTAGAAATTAGGAAGAAATTATTCCCAGTGAGGGAAGTGAGGCCCTGTCCCAGGCTGCCCAGAGGAGCTGTGGCTGCCCCATCCCTGGCAGTGCCCAAGGCCAGGCTGGATGGGGCTGGGGGCAGCCTGGGCTGCTGGGAGGGGTCCGCTCAGCCTCAAAGAACTGACTGGCTGTTCTTTTTGGGGTGGAAAGAAGACAGAGACAGACTCTTAGAGGTGCACAGGCATGGAATGAGAGGAACTCATGGAAAACACTGGACGTTGGATTAGTTATTAGTTTTATTAACTTGGCAGTGGCAGTATACAGAAACAGGATGTCCACAGAGGTTGTGGAATCTCCATCCCTTGAGATACTGAAACATTGACTGTGCCTCCATAGGTCTCTTCCAGCCTGACCTCTACAGTTCCATGCCACAATTCCACTTCATGGCAGAGAGCAAAGAAAGCTGCAGGATGGTTAAGTGGAGACCAAGTCTTCCTAACATCCATCTAAACTGGTGGAATGCCTCTGCTATCAAAACCATGTTTCACATTTATTTACCTTTAATTGATATATCAACACCAGTTTTCTACAAAAAACAGTAAGAATTGGGAAAAATAAACAAACAAACAAACAAACAAAAAAACTTAAATTGTAGACCTAATGTTTATGCAAGTAAGTAAAGGATTTTCGTTGATTTTTTTCTTGTTGTTTTGGTTGTTTTTTCCCCTGAGACGTAAAGGGGACAGGATCAACAAGGACACTTGAGCATTATAATCTTCCATTGAAGGAAAAGCGAGTTCATAACAGCAACCTAGTATCAGAACACTTCATCAAACCCTTCCTCTACCAACTAATCACAGGCACAGTAACATCTGTGCAAGCCAGTTGGCTCTGGACAGCTCCTGTGGTTCTTGAAAGACTATTTCTTGGCAGGTTCTGTTTTTTACTCTAATTGAAAGGTTAATCAAATCAGTCATACTTGTATGTTGGCTAAATAAACACACTGTCTCCACTGATGATCAAACAGATGCGTTACCACTTATGTTTCCCACAGGGTTCATTTGTTCCATGATTGCATTTGCTTTTCTCCAAGCTTCTCTATGCAATATCTGACAGCATTTTGGATAGTTCTCATAAAAAGGAAATTTACCTTTCAGATGCTATTGCATTCACACATCTCTTAACTGTAGTAGGCTTTGGCAAAGATGCTATGTATCCTCCACGCTCCTTGATTGTGGAAAACGTGCAAGTTAATCCCCAAAAAGGTGAGAACCATTACTGAGGGGTAAGTGCCTAACTGAGTCTAGCAGCTTATGTTGCCCAGGCAGAAACTCGTAACACATTCAAATCTGGTTTCTCTCTGCCTTTCTTCCCCTCAGTGAAATGTTTCATTCTGCCAAGAGCTGTCTTAGCAGGTCTTGTTAGCTTCTAGAAATCAGTGGTGCAAATTTGTATGCCTTGTGATTGATCCTATGCACAGTTACACAGTGCTGCTAACTCATTATAGGCATCATACTCATCGCTTTTTCAAACCAGCATTTACATTTGATGTGGCAATCCCTTGTTTGCAAGATATACAGAAGATATGCTGAATGCTTGACAAGTAAAAAGTATTTATTCAAGGTAAGAAGTTTTGTGTATCACAACATTTTCAAAGTTCAAAAGCTACAACAGCTGATACCTGTTTTAAAGGAAAAGGCACCAAAAACTTTCTGCACGCTGGTAATTAGTATAAGTCTCAAGCCATACAGAGATTAACACAGATTTACATTAATTTAGTATTACACATTCTGAAATGTATTTGAAAACAAAGTGTACTTTCTTCTCCATTAAAATATAGTGTGTATGCACTGCATTGCTCAAGTTCTTTAGGGTATGATTCATCTCATCTATTTTCAATATTCTCTAAAAGGTGTGGATAACCAAGCTAACTTGCTGAACTGTTAAGAGAAGGGATCTCTGCAGAGGTCCTTAATTAAATCGCGTTTTAGAGGTGTACTCCCCCTCGATTGACAGTGAAGAGAGGGCATAATAGCCAGATCTGTGTGTCTGAATGTTTGAAGTTATTTACACAACTCATCAGCCAACAAAACTCCCACTGCATTCCATCCTTCTTATTTTTTTTTTTTTTAGAAGTGTAAAAACATTATCAGCTTCCATCCTCAGGTCTCCACATTGGAGATTTTCTTCTTCCTTAACTTCATAATGAAAAGGAAGCAGTACAATGGATAGCTGAACATCACACTGAGAAAAACACACAGCTCTGCAGTTAAAAATTAAATAGCATTTGGGAAAAAGTACTGTTTTCTCCCACCCTGTACCACACCTTTTTAACCTCTGATGCATCTACAAACATCTTAAGCCAAAGTATGAAAATCTCATTTACTACATTTTGTCACCTTACCCAAAGGTCACGGTAATGGAAATTGCTGTTATCTTGTAGCCCCTTACTGCTTACAATAGAAATGGCAATGCAGGAGTAAATCAGGATAGCTGAGGAAGCCAGAACCAGCACTAACAGGCAACAGGCACAGCACTGACCTCTGCGGGACTTCACTCATCTTGAAATTTACACTCACTGTGTTCTTACAGCTTGAATCTGTCATTTGCTTAAGCACCTTGTTGAACTGAGGCATGGGGAAAAAAGGCAACAGAAACAGTGGTCAAATATCAGGCGGATTTACATTTTAAGCCATAGCACAAATGAGATTTGAAATTAATAACTTCTCTGTAGAAAGCTTTGCATAAGCTAAAAATAGCTCCTTATCTCAGTTTAATGCGACTGTTTGAAAAATCTTCCCTGCAAAATAGTTCTGCATAGAAATACAAAATGCTAGAAAAAAAAGTGTGATAAGCTATTGTTTAAAGTAGTTTTTATCCTTCATTTTGAATCGTTCTTGGAATGGTTCACAAGGTGATATGATACATGTGATACTATGCAGACAAGTGAATATCTGCACACCCCCACTAGAGTTTAATGGCTTGCTGATTCAAGAAGAAATGTTTTTAGTATGATTTTTCAACTACTAGAGTCTAAATTGGTAGAAATGTAAAGTCAGATTATTACAACTGGGTGTGCGTTAGGAAAAACAACTGAATATAGATGGGGGAAACTGATTTTTTAATATTTATTTAGTAAAACTCACTATACAAACAGAACTTATCACAACAGCATAATATGTGAGGTTATGGTTTCTCCTTCCTTCAAGCTATTCCTTTGTTCAGTAAAAACACATTTATACACTTACAACAACTCCCCCTTTAAAGCACTGGGATTTTTATATATTAAAACATACCTGGTAAAATAAGCTTAAAATAATTTTACATTGCTTGGAAAAAGATTTGAGTAATTTACTCTTACCAGAGTGCCATTGTTGCACATTATTCAAAAAGAATGAACCACCACTAAAATATAGAGTAAAACATTTAAAAGTACATTTATTTAAAATGTGGGCAAAATATCAATATAAAAGAAAATAGAGTATAAGAAATAAAAATAAAGTACAAAACATTTTCATCTTCAACATCCATAATTTAATAGACAGCAAGCCCTTTTATTTTTACATCCAAATTACACTTTTGGCTGAAGTACCATCATTTATGCTAAAATGTTTAAAAACTGGCTAACCATGATACCTAAAGTGGGCTCTTTTAAAATGGTAGTATCATACAAAACATAGTAAATTATGTTTCCTCATAATAAAATTACACATCCTAAAAAAGATGCAGTTGATTTTTGCTTTCCTGCTTTAAACTGCTCTTCATCCTTAGGTAAACAGCTGGAAAACAGCATCCACAGGAAGTTTTAGTTACTTTGTACAATGGCTGAACAGCTAGATTTAATGCTCCAAGGACTCCGAAGCAGTAAGGCATTTTACTATCCATCAAGTAAATTTATATGTATGCTTGTTAAGGAAGACCAACGTTAAGAAACTTTTATAAAATATAAAGACATAGAACCCTTACTGGTCCCTACACTGACTGCATTTATCAACCAGGGTTTATAATCTTTAGTTAAAAGCTATTTTTGTCTTATGCAAGTCACACGTGATATTTTCCTCAGTGACAATTTTTTCCCCCCATTGCTTAATATTCTTCTCCTGGTACTTTCTGATGACCCTGAATCCCACCTCCACTGAAGTATTTTTATTTTTTTTTTTATTTATTTTTTAAAATCAAAAAGTAATCCTACTTTGAAATTAAACTAGATTCCTCGGTGTTCAGCTACTTTCTTATCAAGTAAACATACATACCAAAAAATAGTAAGTAGCTAGCTCCTAATTCAGAAAACCTTGTAGTAAATCACACTTCCTTAGGCAGCTGATAGCCTTTACACAAAAAGGATATGATTCATAATCCAGCGTTTGAGTAAGTACTCCGGTCAGGACAAACTCAGCATTGTGGACATCTGGAAATATTGAAAACATACATCGTTTACACCATACAAAGACATTCTTCCTTCTACAGATGCATTAAGAGGTGCCAATCAGTACCTTCCTGCTCTTCATGCAAAAGATGTAAGGGAATGTGGCCCTACCACTACCAATGCCCTGCTGTTAGCCATCCCACACACTTCATGCCACACATTTCAGTGTGGCATGAAGTGGCTTTCCAGTGTACCCTTTTGTTAATAAACACATTATGTCTGTGGGCTCTACAATGAAGTAAAAACAGTTGAAGTGGAAAAAAAAAAAAAAAAAAAAAAACAAAAAAAACAGATCCTTAACTAACTTGATGAATACTGAGAATTAATCTTGCAGTGCCAAAGCCCCAAGCTCAAGCCCACCACCACATTCACGCTGACCTGGCTAGAAAATACCCCTATTACAAACACCTAGGAAATGCTGCCTCAGATTTCTCCATGCAGGATCAACCACATACCCCTCCCTCTACTAGTACCTAAAATGTTCAACAAGCATCTGTACTTGTCAAATAAAAAAAATAATCAATACTGTATGAGTTACATCAATCGCTTATACATACCTATGCCTCTAGCAAAATATTCTCGACATAAGTGAAGGTCATTTTCACAGGAAATCAAGATTATCTCTGGCAAACTCTAAATAAAAAAAAGCAATTGTAAGCTCAGAGTAATATAGTAAGATATTACCAGTAAGTTTCAGAAAGCAACACTACACGTACTTTATTCTGCTTATGCTCCATGAGCTTTCGAAAAGAAGGCTGCTTAGATAACACTTTTCCTCCTGCACATTCCACAATAGCTTTCATGGTGGAAAGACTAGGACAAATTCCAGGTGTGATATAGAAGAACTTTCCCTAAAAAGAGAAACAAAAGAATAAGAAAGCTTTAATTTGTTAACTGATTTCAGCAGTACATTTAATTTTCGTGTGACTCATGCAATCATGGGTGAGGCTGTAAACAATTTATAGCGGCCTATAGCAACAAGTCTAACAGTTGATGAGCTGTCCGTAATTACCAATGATCTTTTCCCTGGAGGGACAAATCTGCAGTTTTGATAAATTTGACTAATATGGGTATGCCAATTTCATAACCCTTAAAATAACAGCCATGAAACCATTAAATGACCACTGGTTAAACTATGATTAAAAATATATATACATATATATTAACTGCAACTTGGCAAGACACGCAAGAACAACAATGCTCCTTCAAGCACAGGGATGCCTAAAGGGTTGCAAAAAAAACTTTTATTCTTTAATTAAAGCTTTCATTTTAAAAATTATAATCATAATACATTAATTACATATATTACCTCGTGACAAAAAAAACCTGCTACTTGATTGAGACTGATATAGGTGGACAGACCACAAAGTAGATTATCTCTAGCAGCTAGAGATAAAAAGAAGTTCTTACTAAACTGCAAAACTGAGTGAAATGTAACAATTAGATATAATAAAATACAAAGATCCCTATTCATTAGAGGCTGTGAAAATACATTTTTTTAGCTGGTTTGCCTCAAGGAGGACTCCAATTCAATTAGGCTGAAGAATCTCTAGCAACTTATATTTTCACTTATCTCTCCGCAAAGCAGCATAAATTTAATTGGAGGCATGAAAACCACAACGCACCATCCTAGCAAACTGCCTGGTGCTAAGTGCATTATTCAAGGAAAATCAGAGTTAAAATTCCTGAGGCTGAAATGCACACTCTCAACTGCCATTTTTCAAAATGTAAGTTTTTTGTAAAAGAACAAATACTGTTTTTATACACTGAGCATATTTTGTTTCCATGTACAGGAACCAGTCACTCAGACACATCCCAAAAATGCTTTCCTGCTTAGGCAGGAAATATGCATTAAGTCAATACCAGAATTTGTAACAAATAATGTGTGTTATATGCTAGACTGTTTTATTGTCCTGAGCTACAGAAGCTGTTGTTGTCCCAGTACTGAAAAAATAGGTTGAAAAGCTCCAAGCATTTAAATGCCCTTCTTAAACTGCATACCTTGAACAGCGGAGCCACTTGTGCTCTCTTTAGGGACTCTTCTAAACTAAAGCAGAAAAGCACCTCAGCTTCAGCATCCCTCAGCACAAAGTTCTGCTCGTCTGAAAAAGACAAGAAATGTAACACATGAAACACAAAAACAGCAGCATAATGTAGGAGCTAATCTGATTAACAAACACCGGTGGCAGATTGACTCTAAATGGTAAACAGGAATTTAAGATGATGATAGTTCCCCTTCTATTAGGCTCCTTGTGAGGATGACTCACACAATGGACCCACCATTACTTGGAGAATAAAGCTGTGTTTTACAGTTGTAGATCCAGCAACAGCCACTGTTCTATAAAGTCTATAAAGTCTAACCTACTGGTGCAACTTACCCAGAAACTGTCTCCAAGCCCTCATGCAGCCTTAACAGAGAAAACTTTCAACCTTTTTCCTGTTATTCAGCTGCCTTTATTTATATTTTTAATTCGGGATGGGATTTTGGCCTTAGCTTTGCTGTTCCACAAAAAGGCAGGCTCAAAACATTTAAGTTTAAGGAGAAAAAAAAAACGTATGGAGAACTGGTCTTCCCAAAGACAATTTTGACAACTTGCGAGAGATGGTATTTGTACTCTTCCATAAAAAAATAGATAATCAGTGGGATGATTTTTTCTGACAATTGCTGTGTTTTCCATCATTGCACCATGTACAAAAGTGAAGGCAGCCTGTTAGCTACAAATCTACTAAGTTTCGGTAGACAAGGAAAGTATTTCAAGTACTAAATCAAAACAGTCGTCCTTATAAATCCCCAGACTTTATTTATCTACTAATAGCTTCCAAATGGATTGATTTTTCAGTTCAATGATGCTGAACCAAGCACGTTGCTTTCTCCAGATTAATAAAAATGTTTGCTAATTTATTGGTTAATTATCCACTGATTTAAATCTTTGTGATGGTTAGGCAGCAATTTAGCTTGCTCCTTTCAAACAAATTACATAAAAAGCATAAAACAATCATAAAACAAGTAATCAGCCTATAAAAGGTTTCCTTCAGATCCAGCTTCCTTGTCAAATCAACCTAAACCATCTATTTTGTTATTTTCAGCTGTCAACAGAAAAGTGCAAAAATAAAGTTGATATATTCCAACACAGTTGCAGAACTAAATTATTTTTTTTTATTATTTATATGAATTCTTGTATGCATTTCCAACAGTGGCTCAGTTCTTTACAATTTATATTTTAGAAGAATTACTGAAAGCAAAAACATTTGGGGCTTAACAAGTAATCATAGATAAAATATATAAATGGCTACATTGGAGAGACAGACAATGCTTAACAACATCCAACTCTTTATTAACCACTCTAAAGCAATATCTAAATACTTTTTTTTTTTTTTTACTTCACTTAAAGGAAAGAAACTGGATTAAATCAAATGAAAATTATGTGCAATATAATGTTATATAGGAACAAGAACTTAGTGAAAAAGTATACATCATTTCTTCTTGTGACAGCTTTATTTATCCGTACCAAGGTAGCCTTCTACCTCAAATGAAATACAAACTAGCTGCTAGTGTAATTGTTTAAATTTTATACATAATTCTCCATGGGTTATGAACTATAGAGCTCAGATTGGCTGCTGACTTTAAAATCTGTGTTTTACAAAACCAAACTCTTTAGAAAACTGGCAAGGGACATGAAAATGGAAGTCAAAGCAATACTCAGGCTATATTCACACACCTAAATCAACCAGCCTTAAGGTTATTGTAGGTACCAGTTCAACTTACCAACGAACTTCTGGCATTTGAAGCACTCTTCTAACCACTCCGGAGTGACTATGTGCTTGACTACAGAAATTGCTGTCAGGAATTTGACAGTGCGGGTCACTTTACTGGCAATGAGGTGGGTGCATTTCTGGGCTGATTCTGCTACTTCGCCTCCCAGGATATACAGTTTCTAAAAGTTGTGCAAAATACAGATCAGAAACAGTCCTTTATAAATTGTAAGGAGAAAAAAAAGTGTCATGATAACAGTATAAAATTAAGTTCCTAACGAAATAGTAAACATAGGAGAGCTTCGTGTTACAGTGAGTCCTTTATTAGAGTTGATTAAAGGACATAATTTACAGCCATGGAAATCCCTGGTATTTCCAGACACACCTCATCTGGCTAGAGTGATAGCTACATTCTGAGTCTGCAGCTTAATTTTTTTAAACAATAAAATAACCCTAAGATACAAATCCATTTTTTTTGGAACTGAAACATACTATTAAGCCTAAATAGGCAGAAAATTTAATAATTTGCTCTTTTCCTCTAAGGAAAGTATAATATACACTGTAGCTATGGTAAACTTAATTTTGCTCCTCTTTTTTTCACGATAATATTTTTTCTTTGAAGAACATATATTCTTTAAATACATTAGTTCCACATGCATTTTAGATGGTGTTGAATAACTATCATTTTTTCCTAGGTTTAAACTACCCTACCCAAACTGTCTCATCACAGTTGGCAGCTTGTCAGCTAAGATATAAATCATTTTCTAACAGGATTAGTAACACAACTGATCAACTGCTAAGGCATATCAAATTATAAAAGGAGTTAAGAGTGCTTCCTCTGATAAAAAAATTTAACAATGGAGACATCCAAAAGTATCTGGACAGCTTCACTATCTATGCGCTACAGATTTCTGATTTTTACAAGTATTTTGTACGAATAATTTAAAAAACAAAGAACTATTTTAAAGCATGAATATTTAACACACTATGGTATTTTTAGTACAGCAGTCATCTGGAGTCACCAAAGCAAGAGGCCTACTGTGTGTATTAGAAGCCCAGAAAGATCTCTGGCTTTCCTCTGTACACCGCTGCTCCGGTAACAACGAACAAGTAGGATACACAGGGACAATGTTTTCAGTTCTTTCTTACTGTGCTGAGTTAAGTGCTGGTTTGCATCAAGGTGATACAGAAAAGCTCTACTACGTGACACTGAACCTCTTCCCTCTTTATCTCCTGAAGGGTATGCATAAACACATTGTGAATACTAAACTTGTACATCTACAACAGGCAAAAGCTGTTATTTTCATCCTTAATACAAGTTCACCTCAAACACTGTATTGCTACGAGTGCTGATCTTGTAAGATTTGTACTCTAATGCTTAAGGAGCCCTTTGGGTATACAGAAGAGACTACCCCTCCAGCTCAAGAAGATGGGAGGTATCCAGCCTCAGGAAGGTATTCAAACTCTGAAAAATCTTAACAGTATCATCACAGCTAAGTTTGGCTTCAAATTCACACGACTTGAGGCTGAAATTTATTTATATGCTTGTGAGCCATAGCTGTAACAAAATCGGATTCTTTGATTCTTTGTATAATAAACCTGGTACCAATGTGACAAAATGAGGAGCTGTCACCGGAACTTTACTGATATATACAGAGAAGTAATTTACGTTTCAAAATATTTAAAAATCAAGCTTTGAATGCAAACATTTTAAGGAAAAAAAAGAACTCCAGATTCCAACTAATTTAAAAACAACCCTAAGTATATAAAGAAACTAGGTTATTTGGAGAATGCCCAAGTGATGCATGTTTCCAAGAAGCACAGTAGACTCAAACTAGTCCTCATTTACTTTTGATTATCTGAAGAAGGCACAGGTCGCAGGATCTTTCATGCCCTCCTGAAGTAATTAAAAAAAAAAACAGTAACACTGTGCCACAGACCTCAAGCCAATATGTGACAAATGAATTAAAACTTCTTTTTGACCAAATATTTAGCACTTATTAAGGTTCAAGGAATGACTGGATTTTTATATCATTAAAAGAATGTTATAAATTATTTAGAGCTAAGTTCTGGGAGAGATTTATTAGGGAACAGAACAAAATCTCCCTGGGAACACATTATCTCACGCCTGCCATAAGCTTTGTCATCAACTTCCTTCAAAACATTTGCCATTACAGATAACAACAGATAATAAATAACACTTGAAGCAGCTTGAGTCTTACCCAGCACAACAATCACTACTTTCCTCACCTAAATTTGTCTGTGAAGTTTGCTTAGTTAAAAAAAAAAACAAATGTGTAAGGGGCCTCTTTGCCTTTTAAAACCATCTTACGGAACAAAGAACAGTAGCACACTACAGCAGACCAGTTATCAAATAAAACTCAGTCCACATAAATGACTGATCTCAGCCCCAATAAGAATAGGTTTTTATTCATCCCATTAGATGCTGGCTAATCAAGTCTCACTTTGTAAGAACTCAATGTCCATGAAAAAAAATATATATAAAAAAAAATAAAAAATCCACGTAGTTCAAAAGAGGTAAGTGAAAAAAAAAAAGTCACCTTGATGTACTGTTGAACTTGCATAGGCTCAAATCCTGTGAAGAGCACCATCGGTGTCAATTCCGGGGTGAGCTTTTTAGTAGGTGGCGGTAGGTCTTCAATCCTACAAGATACATGAAATACAGCAGAATGTGAAGTTTGGGCCAGAAGTCATTACTTTAAAAGCAGGTAAACACACGCTTTGCAACTTTTAGCAATTAAAATAGTCAGATGAATGAGAATTAGGCAGGATCAATCTTCTGGATAAAAAACTGTTATGCTGAGAACAGAACATTCTCTCCCAATTCTGTTCTCTCCCTGTTCTCTCGCTACTCCACTGTCATTATTCTTCTATTCCTGCCACTTGAGTAGTTGGCAATATGCAAAAACTCCTGCTAGTTATTGCAATTAGCAGGGCACAGGATGGAACCGGGCTGATGGGCAGCTGACAGTTCTGTGGAAAGGCAAATTAAGGACTATTGGCACTGATTGTTCTTACCTTGCTCTTTTGGAAGATGGCTGAAGACTCGGTTCGTTTTGCTTTGGTTTCAAAGGCAACCTCACACCCTGAAATTAGAGCATCTACATGTTTACATCTGAATTGAGCATAGAACCCATTTTTTGCTTTAAAGCAGGACAACTGTACACCAACGTTCTAAGACTATACTTAAAAAATGAATAAATATACACAAGAAAGATGAGCTGCCAAATGTGAACTGGTGCAGTGATTGCTTGCATAGCTAACTCAAGAGCAAAGCTGAGCATTAACCAAAGCTTCTCCACACAGTTATGCAACCATTTAAATGAATGACAAATAAAAAATGTTTTCCCCTATAATAAAGCTGATAACCATTATTTGAAAACCCAAAAAATTAAATGAGACTGAAAATCCTGTCCATTCATTAGACACATGAAAACCACAGTAGTCTTTCAGGAACTTAATTATTAACAGAAAATAGCAGCACCTGTATTTTAAAAACTCAAGTTCCCTATTTACAGAAACAGAAGCTCCGGTGGATGCTCGGGTACTCGCTGCATAGACACTCCTGCCTCCTCTGTACTAGGTCAGTCCCCCACAGGGGTCTTCTCCCCACTCTCTCAGAAACCTGTAGTCTTATGCTAGACAATCACTAGTAAGAGCAGCTGGGAAGAAAAGCTCAAGCACTTTCTTCTTGACAGATGTTCCAACTACACTATGAAAATGCAAAAAGTAAATTGCATCAACACCACCTGACAGACAGCTGTCCTCAGACTTTAAATCCCAAGATGGAAAGAACTGCCTGCTGTCAAAGGCAGTGAAGTACCTCATCTGACCCTTTCACCTGCCCAGTGTTTTCTATTACCAAATCACCTTGTTCATATGTAGGTGTCCCGAAGGGAGCTGGACAATATTAACTTCAGAGGTCTCTTCCGATCTAAATTACAAGATTCTTACTACACATGGAAAAGAAAGGTCCCTAAATAGTAAATATTGAATGAGAAGCACTTAAATTAAGCTTTCTGACCCCTTAGTTCTCTGTGTTTGCTGTGTAAGCAAAAACAAAACAAAACAAAACACCATTGGTCCCACTGGACAACACTAGAAATGCGGATGCCCAATTTTAAGACGAGCTCAAACACAGTGTGGGCACAAGGGCTGGAGGTAACAAATCCAAAAATGAGCTAGTGAAAAAGCTATCTTAAATACTACTAATAATAGTACATACAAAATCTCTTCAAGTATTTGTGGGCCACTAATAGAATGCATCATTCTTCAAGGAAATACAACTTACACAACATTTTTTGTTGTTGTTTTGTTTCAAAAAAAGCTACCTAAGAGACTATGACATCATTTCACAGGGTCATTTTTGAATGACAAGATCATTTTGAACTTCAGGTCATGATAAGGGATTGCTACTTCTGAAGCTGCAACATATTAAACAACTAAATTGTACTTATACTTTTAAGTGGGATCTAGGCATTAATTAAGTTATGAGAGTTACTAACCTTCTGTTTTCTGAAGAGTATACCAATGGACAGAAGTAAAGTACAAAGTACTTTCAACCCATATGTTATCTTATCTATTCTATTTAAAAATGTAGCCAAGATGCTAACAAAGTTATTTCTGATTTTGAGTGCTTTACACCTTAAAAACCTTATATGGCCTTGTTTCCGTAAAATCAAAGAGTGATGCACAGTCCCAAGATCTCTCAAAAGAAACTTGATTTTATATAACATCATACAGTTTATAAGTTCTGTAAAAGATTATATCTCAGATTTATAGAATACTAGCCTGACGCACATCGATGGTCTGTGTGGGTCCCCTCTGGCATGTTGTGCATACCATATAGCACATGTGCTCAAACATCAGAAACACTAAGCAGTAATCTGACAAAAACAGCTGTATAGAACTCAACATACCATTAGAAGTTCTGGTGACACCTTTAGTGGAACTCTCCAAGAATCTAGGAAGTGAAGAATACAACAGAAGTGAAACCACTGCAAAATTATTTACAACAGAACACACATGCTTCTATTGATTCAACAGGTTCATATATAATTGCTACCAAACACAGGATTTGGGGACTGGCATTCTTACCTAGAAGATTGAGAACTAGATGTTGACTAGGAGAAAGTGGATCTTGAAGACTGAATACTGTATAGCGGCTGTGCTGTATCTGCCGTAAAGCTTCAAAGTTTCCTAGCAGTATGTCACAGAGCCATTGTGCATTTACACAGGGTATTCTCCACTCTTTGGCTTTCTCATACTTCAAGCCACTGGGTCTTATTATCCAGAGATGAGGAAAAAAATATGTTACAATTGGTAAAATAGCATTTATACTAATAAACTTTAAATACCAGTATTTCTGTGTTGGTCTATCTGTTGTTAACTGTGAAACAAAATAAAATACTCAGAAAAAAAATTTTGCTCTGTGTGCTAGAACAAGCAAAGTCAATTCAGGGAAAATTTGTGTCCCAGATGGAATGAGATTAGACCTGGATTTAATTCAATTTCCCCTCCCCCAACATTTTAAAACAATTATCCCTCCCCCCCCAACAGATTTTACAGATGATAGAGCAGTCAGCATCACTTACAAAATAATCTCAAAGAGTGAAACGAGAAATGACTTCTCTTTTGCCTGTCTTCAGTAGGCCAAATTTAAGATGTAAGTGTGCAGTAATTTAGCTCAATAAACAACATCATGAAGTTTAATGCTATCAAATCGCAAAAATGATTAAACATTCTTAATGAGATGTAACGAGCACTCCACATCGAGAAACACACTAAGTGGCAACAGGCAGCTGAGAACGTGAGCACTGTGGAGATAAACCACTTACTCTTTGCAGATGAGAACAGTGTTGCTGCGGCACAGATAGCCCGTGTATTTGGCACCAGCTAGGTAGGCCATTAGTTTGAGGTCATCTCTGTCACTATCAACGAATCCTGTCACAGAGATTATCTACAGAAAGAAAGACATAGATGTAACTGAAAGTAGATAGTATTTACAAAGCACTCCTGTTGGAAATAATTTTCTCTTACTAACTTTTTTACATCACCATGAAACATAGAGCATCTTAGCTATAGCACACAGGTACTTAAACCATGGCTTATAGGATTCATAAACTACAATCAAAGGCTGGCTTGTTTATACATAAAATTACACATTTCTGGCACTGATTCTTCCCCAGTCAGAACTATTTTCATTCTGTTGTTCAACTTTTTGCTATTTACAAAGTCTTACTATGAAAAAGCTCCCATCTAATTTTCTTCTCATATATCTTTCACTTCTTTCTTCTGCTGCTGTTTATATTCTTGCAAATTTTTACACTTACTTCCCCTACTCTCCTTTTAAAAATTCCTAAATGCTCTGCTCTAACCTGCCATGAAGCTGAATAAACTGTACCCGCTGATCATAGGTAGCAAATGGTAATTCTGTATCTTCCTTTCTTGTCCTCAGTCTTACGAAGTTTTCATTTTTGCTGTTCTTTCCTTTTGTTTAAAAGAGACCTGTGATTTTGTTATTAATAATAAACTATGTTAACCACTGTGTTCACATGCACATTGTTACAGTCCATTTTCACCAAACCTGTCTTTAAGAAAAGGCTGACACTAAGGCTGTCATCTGTTATGCTCGCACTCAGGACAAAGATCCAGTGCCAAGACAGAGTTTGGCATCTTGTTTTATGTCACAGTGTATTTCAATCAAGACACGTCTCATTCAACTTCAACTTCATTTTTTGACCCCATAAATTTCCACTTTCCCAGCACTCCTCATTACATGCCAAAACACGGACTACTGGAACTGTGACCTCCTTTTTTTCTGACTAACAAAACAAGCTTCCTTCTCCAATATTTCACAGAATCATTTAGGTTGGAAATGACCTCTAAGATCATCTGGTCACACCTTTGGGAGGTATTGACTAAGAAAAATAAAAAAATACTCAAAAACTGTGTTAGCATAAAGGAAGCATAAAAAATTAAACATGCTGTTAAGTTGAAAAATAAAAGGCTTGGATTCCTGTCATCTTGTTATGGATAACTGTCATCTTTGTACCTTGGTTTAAGAGAATATTAATAATCAGACGCAGGTTTTAATATTTAGCAAGACTTGCAAAGCACTCTGAATCACCTGGTAGTACGCCCCATATCAACATAGGACTTTAAGAGTAAGAGCAGCTTTCCATCAGTTGACAAAAGACAGATGCATTTTGCTTTGGTTAAGTACTTTCCAGCTACGTTTTAATACTGCTCATGTAATGGAAGCAAGTATTATTTAGAAGTAAGCTTTTTCTTCTTACATGTTGAGAGCATGGCTTTCCTCCTGGTGGAAATGCCACTGGGAAGTGAAGGGCTCGATGAGGTGGTACCATTTTCTTCTTCTTCAAGATTGAGTTCAGCCAATGTGCTGTTATGCATCTCTTCCTTTCTCTTAAAGCCTATGAAGACATGCACAAACAGCTTTTAAAAACTGAAACACATCTTTATTTTACGTAGATTTTTTCTAAAACACAAGGCTTCTATTTTAACAATTGTTTGTTTCTCATCAACATTTTCATGATCCTCATTCTCGCATCATCTGCCTTGGTGTTCCCTGGAATAAGTCCACTACATGCATTAGGAAAGTCTGTTGTGCTATAAACTACAAATGACTTTAAAAAAGCATATGGTGGAAAAAATATATATTTTATAATCAAAGCATGGAGTGACGTAGAGAAAACCCCTTACCTTTCCAGTAAGGAAATGGAAGCATGCATGAATACGTTACTAGTTTGCTTACCTGAGCATACATGTTACTGACTTGGCTTTCACAGAGAAGATGTGTGCATCTGCTCGTAAGTGTAGGGTCCACTGTCCCACCATGTGCTTGAATGATCTGGTAAGAGAACCAAATTAAGGCTTCTAATATATATATATATATATATATAACATATATAAAAACCCTCAGAAACAAACAGACTGTAATAAATGTCTACTGTTTTTGAGAGACTGTATCATTTCACTGAAGAGTTTCCCCCCCCCCCCAAAAAAAAGGTTTGTTATGTAGCTTAAGAATGTTTGGGGAAAAAAATGAAGAAAACAAAATTAAGTATGCACCTTTTCATTGAACTACAAAAAGTGTAACTTTTTAAGATGCAAGAAAAAAAAAACACAAAGATATATAAACAAAAATAACCTTGTTTTTATTTTTGCAGTTTAACTATTAAACAATTTCTCATAAACCATTCAATTCTATCTCAGCAATAAACACAAGTGCTGTTAAAAATGTCAACAGCTTACTTGATTATGCAAAACTGTTGGGAAAATTCAACTATAAAATCCATCAGAAGTTTCTGAAGAACATCAAAGTCCTCTCATTTAGGAAAGGATACAATCAGATTTTTCTGAAAAATAGAAGTTGGCAAAAAATAGAAACACTCTATTCCTTCATCTTAGTCACTCAGGTGGATACCTCACAGCCTACTAAATGCCAGAATTCTATGCAAAAAAAGCAGTCTTTTAATACAATTAAGTTAGAGACCAATGCTATATTACATTTGTTGTACTACAGTTCCCTGATTGAAAGCATAAATAGTTGGGAAACAGTTAATGCTATAGCTCATTTTAGTTAATGTTCTGGCTAAAGACCTAATTCAACCTGGCTGCACGTCTGAAGCATTTACTACTTTTTCTAGTCAGCCTCAGTTGAATCATATTTTTTTTTTTTTTTTCCTAGTCATAACACAAGCATTAAACAAAATGATACCTAAAGAAAAGTGAACAGTGCCCAAGTACTGTTCTTTTTAGGATTTAGTTACTGGGAGAGTAAGGTTTATCATTGTTTTTTGGAAATACAGCACAGTCTTACCCGTTTCCACGTCGCTAACAGCTGTTTATCAGACATCTGTTCTGGGTAATCAGCAATTGCAAAGACACAGCCCAGCAGGAAATATTCTTCTGGAACTGAAATAGTTTGGCACATAAAGAAACAGAATATTAAAAACTTAAAGCTCTGAAGGGTTCATTTCAAAAACATATTCACTACACTCATCTTTTCTATTACCAAGTTATAAACTACATTTAATTTTGAAGCTAGCTTTTTCTTGGAGAAAACAGGATCCAAAATCTCAAAGCTGACAGTGATACCTAAAGGAACAGTTTGGCCCACTATTTGTAGGGGGATTAGGTTTTTTTGTTTGTTTGTTTTGCTGGAAGAAGGGCTGAGTAAAGGGGTGGGAGAAAGGGACACCAAAGAAAAACACAGGACGCCTGCTCCTTTATGTAGATGATCTAGGAACAGTCAAAATATTCAAAAAGCTTTCAGTTCTACTAGAATGAGCAGAATTCAAAGTCAGCTATGACAATCTCTATCTGATGCTGATCCTTCCTCTCATTAATTTACTATTTCCAAAATTTAACCTGTTTTTACAGTTGTAATCACCTTTGAAACCTCCCCTTTTCCCTTCTTTCAAAGGAAAAACCCCATGCCATGCAGAGACTAACGGTGTTCCCATTGCATAATTTATATGCTAGTGACATAAGGCATACATTTGAAAAGAAGAAGTTTGCAGTGCTCTCATGCTTTTCAGATTTCTGGACATCATTATTTATAGCTTACACCTGTTAACATAAAAATGAGTAGAACAGGTCCTGAGCTATGAATGGAGTTTCTAAGTCTTACAGTGCCATACTATAAACACAGCACGGCTTTTTGATATTCTAACCCAAACCCTGTCATGTCATTAGAGGTTTTCTCCAGGATAAGAGGCAATATTACTAACTTTCTACTGCAGGATCATGCCCAAAAAGCGGCTGCTGTTGCAGTTGTGTCTGTTGCTGCTGGTGGTGTTGCTGCTGCTGGGTCACGACCTGATGCTGTAGTGCTTGAGATGTCTGAGTTAAGTGTTGTGCTGCCTGGTTCTGCATTTGCTGCTGCTGATGCTGTTGGTGTAATCTCTGTAGGTGCTGCTGCTGCAGTTGCTGCTGCTGAATTTGCTGCTGCTGATGCTGCAGCTGTTGTTGCTGGAGGTTCTGTTGCTGGAGCTGCTGCAACTGTTGCTGCTGGAGCTGCTGCTGCTGCAGCTGATGAAGCTGCTGTTGCAAAGCATGCTGCTGTTGGAACTGGAGCTGCTGCTGAGGACGGTGGAGCTGCTGTTGGGCGTGCAACTGCTGCTGCGGAAACTGAAGCTGCTGCTGCGCGAACTGATGCTGCTGATGAACCTGCTGCTGCTGCTGTGCAAACTGGTGAGTCTGTTGCTGCTGGAAGGACTGCTGGGAAATCTGGGGCTGTTGCTGCTGCTGCTGTTGTAGCTGCATAAGTTGTTGAGGTTGAAGATGTAAAAGAGGATGGTGCTGTTGCTGCTGTGCTTGATGTGTCTGCTGTAACAAATGTGTCTCTGGTGTTAGTTTCACTTGACTAAACAGCACCGCGTTTGGATGTCCCTGTTGGCTATGATTTACTTGTTGTTCTAAGCTTTTTGTAGGTGCTGAAAGTGATTGTAAGATCTAGAAAACAAAGATTAGTTTTGTGATCCTTTTGTTGTCATTCAGTTTTTAAATATTTAAAGAACTACTGGGAAAGTATCTCTCTTAAAAGAAAAGAACCTTATGCTTAAATACATGCTGAGCTCAATGCAAATCCTCAAGTGCTAAAACCTTTTTCAAAGTGAAAAGACAGGACTTGCGCATAGAAAAGCACTGAGCTTAGCGTGTAATTAAATGCAATACACATTTCAACAAATTTAAGACTGAAACCCATTCCTGTATTCTTGATAATATGTTCAAATAGCATCATGACTGTTAACACTGCATCAGTAATTCTATCGATCAACTCAATCAACTGCAACACTCATTTTACATCCCTGCTGGCACACAAACTTCAAAGTTTATTTCCACAGTCATTTTCTTTCACTTAAAATTGCTAATAATGCCTCCATTAATTAGTACTGTTCGAAATATGGGACTTGAATTCAAATTTTCATTCTCTTGACCCAATCCAGGGATATTCAGCCCCATTTTTAAAACGGAATCCCAAAATACAGCTCAGCGCTAAGTTTTTGAGAAGAATAATAGATTTTCAGTTTATGCTCAGTGCTGGAGTAACCTGGAATTTAGTTTTATTTTTTGGTGTATAATTCACAGAGTGGACACAAAGACCCAAGGCTAACTAACTGTAGCCTCCCCACATCAGATGTCCATCAGCTCTTCATCAGAGGTGACTCAAGTTCTCACAATGCACTTCCCAACATCTCAGGTTGCATATATGCGATTCTGATGTTGTTGGTATAGCATACATTACAACCACGATTATCAACGCATCACCCATCACTAATCTCAAGTATAAACACAGTATAAACATTCAATAACTAAAAATTAACAGACACAGAAAGAATGCATCTGTGGCTCAGTATGAGGAGAGATGATGTTGCTCAGTATTAGCAGAGACGGTTGTTGTGCGTCCCAAAAGTCACAATTACAGAAGCTTCAGGACAAATACTTCAAAACAAAGGGATAAAACTTCCAGAAGTATCCTAGGGCTATATTCACAAAGTAACTCTCAGCTGCAAATGCCTTATTACTGCAGACGTTGCCATTCCCTAGAGATCTCTGGTTCAACTTCCAAAGACTGTGCACCAAGACACAGAACCCACCCAGGACCAGTACCCAAACAGGGTCCAAAATGCAGCTTAACCCAGGAAGTTAAAAGAAAAAAGCTGTGGAAGTGGTGTTTTTTCCTCTAGGAGGCAGACACACAGCTGTGAGATGCAAAGCCTTTCTCCAAGTGCTGGAGCTAGCATCGCAACTTACACAGCAGCTGGACAGGGTGCTTGAAAGCAGTCCGTGTACACCACCTTCAGTCCCTTCTCTAACTGGGTCCGGAGAACCAAGCCTAACCAAAGCACCATGCCATCAACTGCCCTGTATTTCTATAAATAATACTTATGCAAGAATACTTCCATATGAGCAAGGCCACATAAGAGTATATAACAGTACAATGACTGCATTGTGGGTGATGTGATGTTTAGGCATGAAAGCACTGGCCAACCGACCAGGGTTTTGGCCATTCTGCTCAATCCTTACCCAAAAGTTTCAGTCTTTCAACAGTTCAGGGCACTGAGAAGAGGAACCTAAGACTCAGTTTCAAAAGGAAGCCAGCATTTCCTTTTCACATAGGCAACAAAGAACCAACAATTCCAAGTGACTCCACTTTTTGTGTTTCTTTCAGTACTAGCTGTAAGTTTGTACACTACTCAGGCACCTGTGAAAGTTTTACCTTCAGATGAACATCCAAAACAATGCCCCAGTGTAATTATCTAACGTGTCTAACATTTACCAGCACCTGCTTCTCTCACATTCCCTTCCCATAAACCTCTTAGGAGATTTTCAATAAATTCAATACAAAGCTACAATTATTTTAACGACAACTGGCATACGAAGTTGTAAGTTAGGACTCGTGCATCACAACCCTGACTATGCCGTACAACAACTTAACGATGCCCAGCAGAACAGAACAGGATAGAACTGACCCCACTGGCAGCACAACCCATTTTACAGTTGTGTGTGTTTATACCACTGGTAATTCCTTGCACTGAGTAAAAAGCTTGAAGGCTATGAAATCAGGTTTTCTGAACTAGCCAAATTACTTTAAATTAATCATTTTTCCCCCCTCTTATAAAGAAATCAATACTGGAATACCATGAAACTCTAAACCAAGCTACAGTGAAACATGGCTTTACTCTTAACATTTTTTCCACACGCATTCTTACTTCTATGAACCTGCTAGGAAAGAAGTTACTTACTACGAGGAGGTTACCAGAAGGTTACCAATTTGGCTACATCTTCTAAGTAATGCAGATAACTTTTAATCCTTTGCACATTCAGAGAATAACAACAGGAAACTTAACTTCTTGGACACACCAGCTCCTAATAAAAAGTCCAATATCTTATAAATGAAAAATCCAACACTTACATGTGCTACATTTGACGGTCTATTAATCTGCTGAATATCAGCACTATTAGTAATATTCCTTAACGTCCGCACTGCCGGGCTCCACGCAGCCATCATTTCTTGTCGATCAGAACTTTGGGCACCTTGGACCGAAGCCATCAAATTGCCTCTCATATCCGGAGGCAAGATATTCCCTGGCACCGGCGGGACATTGGCACATAAATTAATTAACCCGGAGTCTTTCCCTTGAGGCAACCTACGCTTTACTGTGGATGCCTGGGGAACTTCAGCTGGCGTCCAATTCAAATTCCTCTCTTGCTTTTCCGGAGAAGAATCTGAAGAATCATCAAACATCAGTTCCCCTTTTGCCTTATCAGCAGTAGTAGATTTTGGTGAGAAAACCTGATCACCCAAAGGTGACCCTTCTCGAGAAGATGCTGGGCTTGATAATTTCTCATCAGTACTGGCTTCATTTTGAGAATCTTGCTCTTCATTTTCTGCTTCTTCCTCCTCTTCCTCCTCCTCCTCTTCTTCCTCCTCGTATATAATTAAGCGAGGATGATAAGGAGTCTCTTCTTTTCTAGACTTATCAGCTACAGAATCCAGTACCCAGTCTGGTGTCACAATTTTAATGACGTCATGTTTACAAGCACATTCGTATTTCTCCTGGGGAAAAAGAAAAAAGATGAAAACAATCAATTTAAAGACAAAAACAAAGAACAAACAAAAAACATGGCACCCTAGCTTTTGGAGGGGCTCAACTAGAGCATGGACAAGCAGATCACAAGAGACTGTTGTTCAATGACAAATTGCTCTCTTCCGGAACCATCAGGACTGACAACTACTGGTACCACAGGTTCAAACTGATTTCAACAAAAAAAGATCCACATTTACCATACAATGGACTCACAAGGCACAAATGCAGAAGACAAAGTTTTCACTTGCAAAACACCATTACTCAAATTCTTCTAAAACTTAAGGATTCAAAAAGATATTTGGTCCTGAGAAAGTTTTCAGAACACCAGCAGGAGTGTCACAATAAATTCTCAGCTGCAGCTGCTCTCAAGGTGGACGTTAAGGTGAGCCTCGATACATTCAGGCTTGCTCCACTGAAGTATAAAACATCATGAAAAACCATTCAGGGAAAATGAGAATTTCACAATAAAGAAGAGATGATTATTTAAGAGCTCATCACGGGAAGAATGAATTTCAGCAGGAATATGCAGCAGAGAACAGTAGGGTACTTCCCATACACTTTCCCAGAAGCTGTAACCCCTAATGTTGCCCTCAACTTGGAAGTTACGTTTCTGTCCTCAGATTAGCTAAATCCATTTCACTGAGAGGTCATGATGTTGACAAGGTAGAAAACGTTATCCCTCCCTTCCCCATTACCATCTCACCATTTAATGATGTGCAGAAATTGGGGAAGTTCACTATTTCCTTTCCTAACTGAGCAGAAGTACACACAGGTTGAATGTTCCATTTATTCTAATGGCTTCTTTGATACAAACTCCTCACAAATATCAAAACAGTGAAAAAACTTTCAGTATAACATTTGAAACTAATTTCAGGATCTAATATTTGTGAGCGATTGAGCTGGGATTTTCTTTGTATGTCAGACAATATAAATTAACAACCAGAGCATTCAGAGGAAATTAATTTCATTTAATGATTCTCTGGAGTTATTTCCTACAATGAAACTGTCACTCATACACAATAAAGAGATTACAGACGAAACCAAGTTTATTTGCAGATATGAATTTTCATTCTTTTTTTTTTGTGGCGAGAATTATTAAGAATCTTGTTTTATCATCTTATGTTTAGTCAAAGCAATCATTTAAGTTTTCACTAGTGTCAAAACTCTTCTCATTACAAGCTGCTGCAGATTCCTTTGTAGTATTATGTCGGAACAGCAGGCACAGATGCATTTTAAGTAATCATCCTATAAATCTGTCCCTGTTCAATTATTATGGAAATTAAACAAGATATTTATTTCATTCTAAAGATATGAAATGCTAGGGTGTTTTCTTCCATTCAAGTGGCAAACTTAAGACAGTATCCTTTATTCTAAGAAGCTTATGATTTAAGGTGACACTTCTTAAATGCATACTACCAACTATTACAAAACGCATCATGGTTAGCAATGCTCTTCAATCAAGCACTACATTCTGTTGTGGCAGAGAAGACAACTAGGATGGTGCTCAGTACATCCTTTTAGCTTCCACAGAAGAAAAATCATGGCATTAAGCAAAAATAAAAAAATAAAAAGTTATTATTTAAAGTTTTACATGAAACAGGGAAGAAAAAGCAAGCATTTCCCATGCCTGCATTGCACAAGCAACTTTCTCTTCTCCCAGTACCAGCCCATGATTTATTCTAAAGCACTTTCCTACGTACTCCACACACAAGTTTAATGACATCCCACTAGCCATATGTTTTTCTCCATCTTAATATTAGATGGTTTACATTAGCTTAGAAATAGAGAAGGGTTGTTGGCGAAACAGTAACGCATTATGTTTGTACAAAATACTATTGGAAACTTGACAAAGTTTTACATCTTAATCTAACGAGGTGTTATATAGATCTTAGAGTTACTCAGTCAGATAATTGAAAATGCTCTTGTGTTATTAAAGGACAAAAAAGAAAAGACAAAGCAAAACCAAAAACTCACGCCATCCACTACATTAACCAGAAAAAATCAAGCAAATTTTTGTTAAGTGAGCTTTAATTTAAGTATTTTTAGCCTGTGAACAAACTAGACTAAATCAACTGCAAATGTATTTCTTCTTCAGGAAGATGACTACCTGAACACACCAGGAAGTTTCAGTAGCATTATAACCAAAGCCACTACAGTCCAGAAGCCTGTTCCTATGGGCTCGGTGCTGCCTTCAGCCAGCTACCTCAGCTTTCTGATTCATTTTCTCTGTTTATAGAAAGTCAGCAACATTTGATTTCCGAAAAGGGAGTGTTCTGAAGCACGACTACGTTATCAATCAGAACTTGTGCGGGAATGCTGTGCACTGTTTATCCTACCATCTCTCTTTAAAAGGAAAGAGTTGAGGGACTTGAGAGTTATCTTTAATTCTTTTCCCCGTGTAACTTCTAAGGCATTTTACTCAATTTTTCAATTCTGTTGCTTTCATTTTTCTTCCCTGATTCTAGCTGCAGATAAACAAACCACAATCATTAATGATTATGATCTGTCAAATTAGTTTAGGACAAACAGAATAAAGAATACACTTTATTCAACAAGACATACAAGTAACAACTTGAAATTGGACATATTTTGAATTAATGAGGCTTAAAGACATGCAGAAAATAAATACCAACTGATTAACTGCAATGAGTAATTGTGGTGAATTTAACTGTTCAAGTCTAACAAACAAGCTTAAGGATCTTAACTTCATGGAGAATGAACATTTTTGATTATTCAAAAGCAAACAGCGGCTACACCAAGAAGAACTGTACACATAATAAACTCTTACCCCCTTCGGCTCAGGCACAATCAAATGAGTACACTTCTTATTTAGGCTCAGCTGGCAATTCCCTCCATAAAAAGTAATCAAAGCCCACAGCGTGCTTCGGTCTTCAGACGAAACCTAAGAGGAAGGTAAACAGGTCTCTTACTTCTGTGAACAAGCTGCCTCCGCTCAAAGAATTTTAGTACAATTCCTGACACAGCTCTTACAAATCTGGCTAATACATTACCCATCACTTAGAGTACCAAATTAACGTTAAGGTTACAAAAAAAGAAGGGTGACAAAGACAACAAAAAGACATTAAACAATCATTTTAACCTGCACAGAGAAGCAAACGTCCTTCCCTTCTGTAAAACTCAATACTAGGACATCACCTTTCACAGGAAGTAGAAGTTAGTGATCAAGCAAACAAGATTTATTCATTACCTTAGGCAACCTGTTTAGACTTGTTAAATAGAATTTTAACAAGCAGACCAAGTTAATAACCTACATAAACACATCAAGTGTTTATTTCTAACAACTCATGTTCAGCCCTGCCAAGACAGCCATGTGTGTTTAAGCCATTCATGTTCGGATTTAATGACAGCATTACAAAATAATTTCTTAAGAGGTCTAAAGCACACATACACGTATACACCACTGGCACCCAGGTCCTGACCCTGTCCACCTGCACACACACAAAGATCATCAGACTACTCCCAGATCTACAGAGCTGTGAATGAACACAAGCCACTGAAGCCATTTCCACTTATTTTACTCACTGACACCCCTGTTAAGGTTTCAGTGCGTAAGCAAGTACAACGTGTTCGCTGAATATTGTTAATACAGAAGTTAAAAACAAGGAGCAAAGGTTTCATACTCTATTGCACTCATCATTTTAAAATCACCATGCTGCTGGTGATAAATACATTGCTGATTGAATGTTCAGTTTCAATTGCTCAAGTTTTCATTTTTGTGAAAAAAGAATTTTCCAGCAAAAAGCTCTTTTAGGTGATAACTCACATAACACACACAAGGAAAAAAGTCAAATTTCAACAGAAAACTGATCCCTGTCCTCAGAAAAACAAAGCATCACACAGATTGTACGCTGAGGTAGACTGACATATGGTTCACTTCTTACCTGAGAGAGACAGGCAGTGACTCCAAAAAAGACCTGACATGATTCTGGAGAGAAGCCATTTACACTGAAAAGCAGGTGTCAAGGATGCAAAATAAGCGAAATAGAAGTTTCCTGAGGCATACTGGAAGAAAATTAATTATCGTGCATAGTACCTCTTTGGTATTATCAAGTATTTGACCATTCAACAACTTTTACTTTTAAAAGCACATGTATTATTTACAATTCAAGTTGTACATATCAGAACAAAAAAAGTATAAAGTGGATCAGGACACCTTAGCCATTATGATAAATTTTGGTGAACATTACAAACTTTTCTCTTCCTAGAACATCTTCACCCACCCCAGGATGCTAAACACAGAAAGTAGGTTGGGGAGGTTTAGGTGGGATATTAGGAAAAATTTCTTCACTGAAAGGGCTGTGAAGTATTGGAACAGGCTGCCCAGGGAAGTGGTTGAGTCACCATCCCTGGAGGGCTTCAAGAAACGTGTAGATGTAGAGCTTAGGGACATGGTTTAATGGTGGACTTGGCAGTACTAGGTTTAAGGTTGGACCAGATATCTTAGAATCAGAGAATTGTTCAGGTTAGAAAAGAGCTCAAAGTAAAATTTATAGGAGTCAATCCATTAGCAAGAGCTTCCTTCCACTGTCAGTCAATGCTTA
This sequence comes from Oxyura jamaicensis, assembly GCF_011077185.1. Taxonomy (NCBI): domain Eukaryota; kingdom Metazoa; phylum Chordata; class Aves; order Anseriformes; family Anatidae; genus Oxyura; species Oxyura jamaicensis. The sequence goes on from NC_048894.1 coordinate 8,266,482, forward strand.
TCTTCTACACTTAGAAGTACAGGAGAATCTGGGGAAGAAAGCTTTGTTACAGTCAGAAACAGACAAAACAGAGTGAACATGGTGCACAAGAAAATGTTACCATTGTTTTCTGGAATTAAGGTTGAACACCTGTGAACTTTCAGAGTGATTATCTAAGATCAGTAGCAGGCAGGTCACTCGCTATAAGAAAGTACCAAATATACCCCAGTTAATTTTTTTCCTACCAAGGTATAACACTGGATAGGAAGTTGGCCAGGCAACAGATTCAAAGGGAAAAAAATCTACTGTGAATCTCAAACTGAAAAAAAAAAAATCGCACTGGGATGTAAAAACAGAAACACAGCCTGAAATTAACGTGAAGTTTTCCACCATACTTTCAACACTCAACAAGATCTCTGACAGCAACGCATATTTGTTTTCATATGCTTGAAAGAGATGTATAAATGAAGCAGTATGTGAAAAGAGCAATGAGGTATTTTTTTTCTACAGACCTAGTAAACATGACTTATGAAAGGAAACTGAAAGAACCAGAATCGATGGGCTTAAGTAGTTAAGACAACATCTTCAAGTCCATAAAAGGCTGCCGAATGAAAAGAGAATTCTCCCTGTTGGGTGTCTCAAATAAAGCAGAACAGGGTTACACAGCAGCATGGTATTGAGGCTAAACTCTAGGAATACAACAGCAAAGCACTGTAGGGTGAATGGGGAAGAATATGAAATAAGTTTCTGTTATGGGGGCCTTGTGAAATAGAAGAGTGGCCTGACAGCAGCGACATGGAAAAGACAGACGGACCAGCTGACTTCTGTAACCCTTCTGCCTCTTCTACACTTTCATACGGTTTTGTGTTTAAGATACATGCCAAATTCCTTGGAAAAAATGACTACAGAAACAGATGTGCATCGCGTTATTGTGCAGCTGCATACTGAGACTTTAGTCAAACAGAATTACCCTCCCTATGCTGTTGACAGGAGCACCAGCAATAGCACCAGCAAGAAGACCAAGCCCATAGAACACCCTGAAATTCACTGCGTGTCTCAGTATTTCATCTCAGGCAGTTTCAGCACTGCACCTTTCAGCAGCACACAGTTGCCTGCCCCTTGCCTTAGCACCTGCTGCTAGCACTTAGAGGAGCAACAACTCAGTACCTAACTTGTAAGATGTCCATAAAAAGCAGGAGCTCACTTCTTTTTTCTCAGTAACAAACAGGCAGAAATACTGTGATCACCCCTCTCCTTTCATCTGTACAAGACAGGGAAGAATAAACTTTCCTCACTTGTGCTTTTGCTGCCCTCTTTATGGTATTATAACTGAAGTTTTCACACACAAGACTGCAATTTCTCCTCCTCCAGTAAGTCTGCTTCCAGATTCGTTTTTCTGTTACTTCCCTTCAACAGCAGATTAGTCAGATTTCGCTGACAGCACTTTGTAGTGAATAGAGCACTCTGCATTCTCAAGTGCCCCTGGTGAAAATAACTTTTAGAGTGGAAAGTTAAAATGTATTTATAAGGAACAGACAAAATTATTGGGCTTTTACCTGGTATTAACTTTTTCTACATAGACAAATGTCAAGGAAGTACTGAAACTGGTATGCAAAGGAAGTCTTTGCTCTTGCTGCATCCGTGTATTTAACTGACAAGAGATATTTTTAGGACTTGCTTCTTCAGTAAATTCAGTATTTTAAGTATTACTCCAAATTAAAACACAAAAGACTGAAGTGCAGAATCTCAAAGCCCTTCCAAAACAGAGCCCAAAAGCAATCAACTGGAAAAAAGCTAACAGAAATAACTACTCCATTTTTTTCATTATTGCAGTACCTAAAACCCTAATGAAAGGCCGGATGCCACTGCGCTAGAAGCCATAAAAAGACTGAAACAGAACAATGTTAAGACTTAACAACCCGTTTTAGTGAGCACTACAAGGCTCTGAATATAATCCCAAACCACCAGGTTCTGAGGACATGAAGGGCCAGAAATAAAGGCAAACGTCCAAGTACACATTTATTGCCGACAGGTGTACAAAGCCGTCTCCTTCCATGGACCCCGAGAACATGATATGACTGAGACGTGGGCTCTTCCTTTGGCCATTCCTATATAACCACAATAAAACTTCCTAAGCAATAGCCATTCAGGGCCGCATTCCCACATTTACTGCTACAATTTGGTTATGGACTGCATCGCTCAGGAGTTTTTATCTGTTCCTTTCTCTTCTGAGTATGTAATAACATCAGCACTTTTAAAAACATCCTTTTACAAACACCTGGTTTCAAATGCAAGACTTATTTCCTAATAGTGCAACTTCTCTATGGGAGAGAAGAACACCAACGACACAACACTAGATTACACAAGTATGAGAAAGTAGCTAATTCCAAGTTCTTGTTTTTTAAACCAGCCCTAAAGAACAGGGAGAATAGGGCTTACAGAAATGTGACAAATAACTGTACACTCCCATCCTGATAAGGACGGGCTGATAAATACATTTTTTTTTAATTTTTAAATGGAAAAAAAAAATCACCAGCCTAAATCATATCACAACAATCCCTTTATTTCGAATGTAGAAGTAGTTCTGCTATTTGGGGTTTTGATATGTGATGTTTGCTTCGTAATTTCCATTTGGAAGCCAAGTCACTCACAGAAAAGTTTCTTCTCTTTAGGTCAGATCATTGTCCATGACTATGGCAAATGTTTCATTCTAACTGATGAAACCTATTTGACATGTTGATTGTTACAATTAAAGCCCCAGTAAAGACCTCGATATATTTTTTTTTCCTTCTGATTGATTCAATGCTTTCTTTTCCCACAGCTCACTTTCTGAGGTGAATTCTCTTGGGGATGTAGACAATATACAGAGTACCTCCAAAACCTCCAAAGGCATGTATCTTGAAATACTAAGCATAAAACTTCAACCATAAACGACTGAGACAAATGAAGACCTGAATTCCCAACATGAACACCTGGATTTCTGGTTATACCACCTCATTTTCCATTATGGACACCACCACCCACTATCCTTCCAAAATGAGATCTTGCGCCTGAGAGCATTCCTCCCTAGGCTTGGCACTGTTCAGTGCAATCATCTGCTGGTTTCTGTACTGGAACGTACTGCTCTGCTCCAGCTTCTCCATCTACATCATCTTTATCACAAATGGTCTGAGGGAAAAGATGCGCGAGTTTCTTTGTCTAACAACTGCCACTGTCATCATGCCTGCGATCCAAAGAAAAACTGTGGGAAACAAAGATTTAAAATGTAATAAATGGTAAAATGGACTAAACCATCTATATGCAAGAATATATGCTCCAAACAAGTTAAACATAAATCTAGCCAATATGAACAATGGTCTACCAAAGGCAAGGACAGACTGCTCCAATAACAAGAATACTTCCCCTATGTGTTAATTGTTATTTATAATACAGAGCACGGATATGAGTTACTGTGTACTTCTTCTCTACTTAGTTCTGTTTCTCAAGAAGGCAGTAAATAGGCCATTCTACTCAGAACCACCATTTGCCCCTTACTGAATTCCAACATTTTCCCTGGATCCTCACAGTTAATTATCAACTTCCAGCTAAAATGTTGGAGTCCATTTGATGACAATTTTCTTTCAAGGGCTTATTAAGAAGTCGTAATAGCCTAAGGGAGAGGAAAAGTAAAGTAAAACAAAGAAGCTCCAAGCATACTATGATCCTAGCAGGCAACGCACATCCTATCATTTTAAAAATGTAAGGTGCACATACATGTACATACATACATATTTAATGACTCAATGCTACCTATTTTAACACATTTCCTATAAAACTTCATCAAATTTGAACTTAAAGGATACGGCAGAAGAGCTCCACAGCGAACAGACAAGATCACCCAGGAAGGCTGAAAAATAAGAAATGTAAGATGTTAAAAAACTCTGCCTGCACGAATGAAAAGTTCATGTCTAAGTTTGTACTACATCTAGTTTGAATTTACATCGCATCTCTCAGCTTTAGAGTCTACGTGTTTTACAGACAGTTCACTAAGGCCTTACAAAAGAACCATTCTGATTTGATTTGTAAAAGTTAAAAAAGACTTCTTAAAGATCATGCAGTAACATGGGAACATTTTTCTTGTCCTTCTATTATTCCTTGAACACTATTTACAGTATTTCTTCATGTGCTCTCCTTTTTAAGTTCTCCCTGCTCTAACAACCAAAACAAACTAACAACAACAACAAAAAAAAACCAACATCCCCTACCTTACACTCATGACCAAGGAGTGAGGAACCCTAACCTTACACAGGAAGGGGTCTCATACAGTTTAGAAGTGAGAAGGGGGAAAGAGTGATATCACATTCAATATGACATTATTTTTCCTCTGAAAAACAAATATATACATGTAAACATATATACACGTGCATATATTGTGGTAACCATGTTTATGGTGCTCCAATTCCTGCTATGCTCTCTCCCTTGGAAAAAAAGTTATTAAAAAATAGTAATTTAATATTCAACTTCATAAAAAAGTGAGATTTTTTTCTCCCTCAATTTTTTCTCTTCCTTATTCTCCATTCATTTTCCCTCTGTAGCAAGCTACCTTCGCCTCTGACTCCCACTCCCTCGACACTAAGTCTAATCTTCTTGGTCTTGCTGTGATGTTTTCAGGTCCAACTAAGTGACATCACTGAAAGACCTGCTGTCTTTTTTTTGGCAAACAAAAGAAAATTTAGTTAGAAGTACTCCAAAAGAAAATTAAATTAAGTAAAAGGCATTTGACAGCAGAAGGCACTGCTAGGACACTGATGCCCTCCCTTCCCACGAGAGTGGCTGCAGTCTTGTTTGTAAGACTGAAATTATGCCACAAAATGCTTTATAAGGGGAAGATATTAAAAATAAGAGCTAAGCTTAAAATTAACCAGCACACCCACTATAACCATAAGGTCTCTAGCTAAGCACCCTTTAATTTTTGGAATTTGTTAATTCAGATCTACACTGCCAGACAAACTCTCATGCTACAAGCCATCAGAATTCACTACTGTCACCTGCAACCATATGGACAAAATAATCCAAAACCATGTACTGGCAGAGAAATAATAGATTTTTTTAAATCGCTTGCAGCTTGCAGAACAAACAGCTCACATTTTCAAACATGAAGCCTGTAAACTTTTACTGGAAAAACAAAATACTAACAAATTCATTTTGAAAAAGAAAAAATAAAATAAAAGGCATGAAAAAGATAAAGAGGGAAAAAAGTCATTTTTCTAAGAGTTTCTCTTGTTTAAAATTAACACCATACACACATGCAGAATCCAGTAAACCATTCTGCACCTTGCCAATCATGTGTTAAAAAAAGCAGAGACAAAAAAATCAATTATTATTTATTTCACAAAGTGTTTTTTCCATTGCCAGAAACTTATAGGAACTTTCCCATCAGAAACATCTCTAAAGTCAAGCTGAACGGGACACAACCCCACAGAAGACTGAAGGAGAAATTGCCAGGCAGGAGAAAACAACAGGGAATGGACACACACACACACAACAGTAAAACAGACAAAATAGGGAGAGGTAACAGATATGGAGTAATGAGAGAGAGAAAGGAGAGGACAGAATTGTAACAGACGTCTATAACTCAGCATAAAAGTTCATGAAACAAGAATTAAAAAAAAATTAAAGATACATTTACTTTGGACGTTATCTAAAGAGGAATATTTTGTTATAACAAAGTGTCCGTGTCAGTACTTAACCATGGTGCAGGCTGAGCCACTCACCTTCACCACCGGGAGATCGAAAACTTCACGAGACTCTCCAACCTCTGGATTGTCCCCGTCTTCAGAAATAATATGAGAAGCCAGCGCATTGTAAGAAACCTCCTTTGCTTTCCCAGCCTTCAGAAGCTGAATAACCTAAACCCAAAAGAGAACGGGGAGAAACAAACAATTATTATCACCTTTATTTGAGAAAAACGGTAAGGAAAGAAGACACGTTAGTGGTTTAGAGGAACAAGTACAGCCTTCTCTCTTGGCAGTTCTCCTGTACGAGCAGACCGTGCTCTTTGTGGTTATCAAATGCACCCCTTTTAAATCTTGATTTCCAACAGTTTGCAACTCTGCCTCGTTTGAATAACTGAAGCTGAAGTTTTACTTTCCAAAGTAATTCAGGCTGGCATAGAAATTTGGAGTTTTCAACATTTTTCTAAAATCCATATTCCTTCACAATCTATTTTTTTCTCAGGCAGACTAAGAAATCCCCTCTCCTTTGCATTTGATTTTCCAGTTGCTTCCGAAGCCTTTGAATATGTTGAGCAAAGTACAAAAAGGCAAATTAACCGAATCAGTAGCTATGGAAGCAACAGGTGAAAAAACAGCAAAAAAAAAATAAAAAAAAAAAAAAAAATTAAAAAAATGGAAATTTAGAAGGATTTGCAAGGAAAAAAAAAACAAACAAAAAACTAACCACTGTCCTGAGAAGGAGCAACATCTAACAAAGGGCTGCTGCATTGGGAAAAGAATTGATAGAGGATTAAGAGTATTTCAATATCACAAAATGCAAAACCTCTTACCACTTACAAAGCACATCTTACTCCTGTTTTTACAAAGCCAATATAAAAAGCATTGGTTTAAATGTTATCATTCTCCCAGCTCAGTTGTAGAGACCTGTGCGCTGAATCCAGCCCTGCCCATACCAAACAGGACTCACTTGTATGAGAATAAAAGTAGCACAGAAAGCTGGGAGGGGTGGAGAGGGAGAAAAACTATCAAAAAAAAGTCTGGAGTTGACATGCTGAAAATGCCAATTAAGAGTATTCTTTCCTTTTTCCTTTTACTGTTGAGAAATTAGTTTTACTACTGGTAAAACTTCATTACTGGTGCTGCAACTCCAACGGGAAACAGTAAATAAAAATAAAGTGCTTAAAAATAGTAGAACTTGAAAAACGTTCCCAAGGAGGAGGACACACGCTCAGTGTCCTGGCACAGCTCTCCCCATATTCCCTTTGCCTGTCTGCATTTATGGGAAGGCTAAAAAGAGGAGAATGGATTGAAAGCTGAGCATCCCAACCTGACAGCTTGAGGAAGAAGTCGCAACTAATGAAGCAGAAATAGGATTTTTTAATATCAAAACAATGCTACGTCTAAGAGACGGTGTGGAGTTGATTATGCAAAAAGTTCTGCTAGCATCAGGTTTAAGTCTAAACACCGTAACTGTGATGGATGATAGTGCCCCATGATTAAATTGGGGCGGAAAAGACATTTAGTAACATGGCTTATATCAACTTCAAAACTCTTCCCAGAGCACATGACTTCTTCAGCTGAAGTAGTGGCAAAACTGAGAAGTTGTACTGAAAGATCCTCCCTGTGTAAGTGCTTGCATGCCTTCAGCTGTAGCAGGCAATAAAACGCTGACAAGCCCTGATATGATCCCACACTTCAGATGCCAGCTAAAACCCATGAATCTCCATGTTGGGGGGCATATAAATTCCCTTTTCCTTATCTCCCACTAAACCTTGAGTTCAAAGAAACAAGAAGAGTTTGAATCTTTGAAGTAAGGCAACAAGCATAAAATAATAATAATAAAGTGAGATAACCAGAAGCCCAATGCCCTGCCCAAAGTCCTTATGCTACAAGGCGTTATTTTCTCTCTTCCTTTGATATTGATTTTAACCAGTCCGACCAAAGCTTAATGGTTTGGCTTTACATCTTTTAGAAAATCATTTATTAAAAGAAATAATACTAATAGCTGACATCCAGCTATCGCCTCCCGTCAGGTGAGAACAGCCAAGTGCACATCCCAGAGGAACGGACTCAGACGAGCGGCAGCAGCCCGGCTCTCCCTCATTTGCCAAAGAACATCCAGGCACGATTCCAGACTTTTGTTTCCCTTCTAGTTTGCGCTGCATATGTTATAACAGGTACAGGGTATAATGTTATTCACCTGAATATATTATGATTTTGGTTTTTCTTTCTAACTCCTGGATTTGTTTTGATTAGACTGCTTGCTCATGCTAGGCCTGTTTCAGTATTTGTTAAAAAACTGGTCTTTGGAGAAAACATTTAGAAACAAGCTGCTCAAAGCGTGCTCATCCCCAAGAGTCGAAGGAGGAGATCTCTTTTCAAACCCAACCTATCAGCCATTGGTATAAAAAGAAGTAAAAACTTCAAATACACATAGCTTTTATGAAAACTATCAAGACTACAATCCACCTGCAACCCAGCCAAGCCACCCACAAGAAGAGAATTTTACGTGCTTGATTAGGGCAAACTGGAGCCTGGTGACAATGACATTAAGTGCTCTGAGGAATGAAACTTCACATGCGAAAACCTGTTCCAAGGAAAGCTTGGTTACTCGCTGTGGTGATGCTGCTGACTGTCTTGCTAAGTCAACACAGAACTAACGAGGTGCCTTTTGGAACGCTATTTATGTAAAAACTGATATACCAGGGCCTGGTTGTTATTTCCAGTCATCTTTATATACATGATAATGTTGCTGCTATAGCTTTAGATACAGTTGTTATTCAGACATCTTTCCAAATATTTCACATCTAAGGACTTTAGAGTTTTTGTTGTTGTTGTTGTTTTCTGTTTAAGTACAGCTCGGGGTGTTTTTAACATATAATCCCGTTGTTTGGGGGACTAAAAACAACTCAACAGGTCAGTGACAGGACAGGAGCTGAAGGACCCGGGTGCCCAACACAGCACCCAGGGCAGAAACCACTTTTAATTTCCGTGTTCGCAAGCCGCCGCGGTCCAAAAGCACCACCAGCACTTACACGAGCGGACAAAACACAAAAACTTTTATTTATTTCCCACACAACCCAACGCGACGGGCGCTCCGCACAAGGCCGAGGGGACCTGAGGGGAGGGGAGGGGGTGGCCGTGAGCCCCCTCAGGCGCGGACCCGCACCACAGGGTGCGGGGGGGGGGAGGCGCTGACGGGAGGCGGCCGTGCGGTGCGCCCCGGGGAGACGCCGCCGTTTCCCCGCCGGCCCGGCCCGGTCTCCAGCAGGAAGTCCCTCTGCCCGCCCCTCCTCCGCTCGCAGGGCTGCTACGGGGCCTGCGCCGCCGGCCCAATGCTCCCATGGCGGTGGCGGCGGCGGGATGGCGGCGGGCATGGCCGTTAACGGACGCCCCCCCCCATCCCCCCCCCCCCCCACGGTGCCCGAGGGGGGGGGGGGGCGCGCGCTCCCCCCCCCCCCCCCCCCCCGTTCTTCTCCCCCCCCGCCCCTCGGGGTGCGGCGCGCGAGCCTCGAGCCCGCGCGAGGGGGGTTGGAAGGTTCCATTCTGCACCCCCCCCTCACAGCACGGGGGGAGGCGGCACAGCAAACCGGAGCCGGAGCGGGGAAGGGGGAGCCGGTACCTTCGGGTCGATGTCCCCCACGGTGAAGAACTTGACGTCTTTGAACATATCCTCCGGGACTTTCAGCTCGTCCTCGTCCGCCGACATGGTGCCGGCCGTCGGAGCCGCCGCCACGACCCCCCCCCCGCGCGCCGTCCCCGTGAGGAGCCCTGCGGGGCCCGGGTCTCCCTCACGGCGCGTCCCCTCCCCCCGCTGCCGAGCCGCCGAACCGCGCGAGCAAGGCGCGCGCTGCGGGACGCACCATCCCTCGCCGGGACGTAGGGGGGGCGAGGGGGGGAGGGGAGAGCCGGTTCGTCAGGGCCGCTCTCCCCTCCCGAGCCGCGACCCCTTCCTGAGCAGGGCGCCGTCCGCTGCCGTTCCGCTGCCGCTACCTCCGTTCCTCCTCACGTCTCCGAACCGTCCCGGCAAGTGGCATCCGGGCCGGGCTTTACCCCCCACGTTACGGAACACGATGGACTCGCCCGCGACGACAGAGGCGGGCAGCGGGGATACCCGGACCCGCCCATCAGCGAGCAGGCGACGGGAGGCGGCGGGGGGAAGGGAGCGCGCCGCCATCTAGCCCCGCCCCCATGGGCGCCGAGGCCACGCCCCACCTCTCAGGCCACGCCCCTCGCGGGAGGATCGTTACGGGCCCCTCAGCGCGGCTGCGGGGAGGGAGCCGCGGGCTGCGCGGGCTGAGGGCTCGGTTCCCGCTCAAGACGGGATTCGGTGCAAATCCAGTCTCCACAATATGTATTCTAGCATCCAAATCATTAATAAAGATTCTTAATATTACCTAAACGGGACTTTTTCCCTCCGAAGCCTTCTCAGAGAACCTGTGTTGATACTAAACCATTCGAACCTAGAGGCGGGTGTGTGTTAACTGGCATTAACTGATCAGAAAATTGAAATTATCACCCTTTATAGTCATCAGAACACTTGCAGAGCCTCTCATTTGGCATATTTTACACATCTGTGCACTAACAGATAAATCTCGCTTCCCCCACCCCTCATACACTTTCCAAAGAAGTTTTGGGCACCATATTCAAAGAATCCAAGAATGGCTTGAGTTGGAAGGGACCTCAAAAATACCCAGTTCCTACAGATAATATTTCCCTCCCATACCAAAGAGCAATGCTGTGAGATGGCATTAAAAGGCTTGCTGAAATAAAAGCACTGGACATCTATTGGTTGGGTCCTATCTACAATGCCTTTCCCAGGAGAAAATTAGATGTACTTAATGTAATTTATTCTTGAAACTAATAATCTGTTTGCAAATAATCTATTATTTATCCATTATTTTTCTAAGAGTTGAAGTGAAATTCATAGTATACAAGTTCCTGGCTTCCTTTTTATCCATTTTCAAGGAATTAATTTTATTTGTCTTTCTTCTTTCTGGTTTCCTGAATCTTCACATCTGCCCCTTTCTACTCCAGCTAAGTTAGCAACACTCAATCTGTCAAAATTTGCTCTAACCATTTATTTTCCTGTTTCAAAAAGAGATCTTATCCTTTGGTTTTAGTGTTTACTTTATTATCTTGCTGATTACCATTTACTTTTTTAGTGAAAACTGAGGTAAAAAGCCATTAAACTTCTATATAATACACCTTCTTCAGGAAAAAGTAGAAATAACCATCTGCTCTGAAATCTCAGCCTATCCCCTTCATCCAGTAATTCATAGTCTCATCTCACTTTCTATCTCTCCTAATAACTGACTCTTGTTTAGGCTCATTTTCTTCTGCCCCAAGTATTTTCTGGACTGTTTTTTAAAAACACTTCCCTGAGTGTGTAAGAACACGCTGACCTGTTAATTATAATCGTGTTGTTTGGAACAGCTCGTCCTTAAGCGTGTGATGCACGGGTGTAGGTTGCCGAGCGTGTATGCAAGGTAAAGAGGAAGACAAATGGGGAACTAACCAAGCTTTTGGGACAATTTTGGCAGAAATGTTGCACAGCTGATGAAACTTTGCGGCTTGGCTCATGCCCATGACCTTTCCACTTGGACAGGTTGGCCAAAGAGCAAAAGAAGAAGATGATGGAGGATGAAGAAGTGACCCTTGTGGGGCCGGAGCAGCCCCCAACTCAAATGGTGCACATGCGAGTTTGTAGATATGCTTTTACAACACCTGGGAGGAGCCTGGCAGCCCTTAGGACACGTGTTGGCCCCGTGTGTCAGACTAGCTGCCAGGTAGGAGGGGACTCTCCAGAAGGAGATGCAGACATGTTACTGAGGCCAACATTGCTTCAACAGGGACACCTCTTCAAGCAGTGGGCCTGCCAACTCCTTGTAAGCCAATGATTGGGGGATTCACTGCACTGACATACCTCTGTCATCACAATGGAGTCGGTATGTATGCCAATAGCTCACAATAAAGCTTGCTTATCCCATATACATATATATGTGTATATATATACACACCCATAGCTTGTCTGATCTTTGTTGAGCTGAAACAACTAGTTTCAGCCCCCAAAATCCAACTGAAACACCTACGTTTTGCTTTCCTTTACATAAGGACACCATCCAGCCCCCCACAAATCGAGTCTTTGCTTTCTTTGTTATATAGTTTCCTCTCTTTCTAACTCCCTTTTTGGTCCATTTTAACCTCTTCCCACTAAATACTTTGCCCTTCATTCATCTAGAGGGAAATATTTTTTTCTTCTTGATCTATCAGTTATCCTTAACACCATTGCTTCTGGAATTTTCTTTCCTTTTGGATTTCAGTGCCTCTGTAATCATCTTCATCTTCCAGCACTGGTAATTCTCACCTCTTTTCTTTCACAAATATCACTGTCTTTAAAGTTCATGTTCCATAGTTTTCTCTGAATTCTTTTCATGATGTAGTGTGATTGCTAAATTGCCCCTTCTCACACGAGTACTTTCTTTACATCTAATCTCATATGCCATTGCATATTCCCATTCCACAGAAAGAAAACCACAGTGATTTCTCCTCTTGATTTCTCTCCTCGGCCTACTTTCTTTGTTACTATAATGAGTTCCCCTGGTTTTCTATCCTTTGGGTTCACCATATCCACATTATTTTTAGTTCTTCATACAACTCAAAGATTGCAAATATTTCAATTATATCAAATCAGGCACTGTGCTTATACTGACAAAGAAGCGTAATGCAAACAACCAGCACTTTGAACATGATTTTTTAATAACAATGCCCTTTCCCAAACCTTCAGCTCAAACTCTGCCATTGATTGGGCCACTTTGGATCTTCTCTTTGTTCAGCTAATCAAATCAGAAGAATATGAGAGAAGTGTGGCATTTTGAATCCTATCAATTTGAAAATCCTCTACAACATACCTGTTATTAGTGACACAAGGTCAGCATACTGTTTTAAAACACTGAAATTCATTGAAAAAGCAGCTTTCTGGAAAAAGTTACCCATTAACGTAGGTATATATTAATAACCTTAACCAGAATTGTTCTTTTCGAACAATTATAACAAAAACAATAAAAGAAAATAAAAGAAAAAGAAAAGAAAAGGAAAGGAAAAGGGAAAGGAAAGGAAAGGAAAGGAAAGGAAAGGAAAGGAAAGGAAAGG
>NC_048894.1:8279336-8305523 GCF_011077185.1 Oxyura jamaicensis
GAAAGGAAAGGAAAGGAAAGGAAAGGAAAGGAAAGGAAAGGAAAGGAGAGAATGAGGTTTAATTCCATCTATAGGAATAGAGGTTAAGAATTAGTTAAAACAGCTCTGCCAAAATTAATCTGTTTCATAAATTCAATCCTAGAAAGCAAAGATAAAGTTGAAGCCCTGACCTTGGATGAGGGAGATGGACATTCAGGTCTCTCCTTCTCTTCCTGAACAGCATAAAAGGAATTTCTCTTCTTCTCTCTTCTCCTACTTCACAGATAGATATGGACACTGGATGCCTACGTTCTCTGTATGTTCTGTATGGTAGCAGTCTAGACACCTAGAAGTGTCCTCGTTCCGCCTGTACTCTGGTGAGGCCGCACCTCGAGTGCTGTGTTCAGCTTTGGGCCCCTCGCTACAAGATGGACATTGAGGCCCTGGAGCATGTCCAGAGCAGGGCTACAAAGCTGGTGAAGGGCCTGGAGCACAAGTCCTTTGAGGAGCATCTGAGGGAACTGGGAGTGTTTGGTCTGGAGAAGAGGAGGCTCAGGGGAGACTTCATTGCTCTCTACAGCTACCTGAAAGGAAGGTGTGGGGAGCTGAGGGTCAGCCTCTTCTCACAGGTAACTAGTGATAGGACTAGAGGGAATGGCCTCAAGTTGCACCAGGGGAGGTTCAGGTTGGAAATGAGGAGACATTTCTTCTCAGAAAGAGCAGTCAGGCATTGGGACGGGTTGCTCAGGGAGGTGGTGGCGTCACCGTCCCTGGGGGTGTTCAAGGACAGGTTGGACGTGGTGCTTAGGGACATGGCTTAGTGGTGACATTGGTGGTAGGGGGATGGTAATTCTTCCCTTTAATTATCATCTAAAAATTGTACAGTCATAGAGTCACAGAATGGTTTGGGTTGGCAAAGGACCATCCAGTCCCAAACCCTTGCCACAGGCAGGGACCCCTGCTCCCAGCCCAGGCTGCCCCCAGCCCCATCCAGCCTGGCCTTGGGCACTGCCAGGGATGGGGCAGCCACAGCTCCTCTGGGCAGCCCGTGACAGTGCCTCACCTCCCTCATAGTGAGGAATTTCTTCCTAATGTCTAATTTAAAGCTAGTACCTTAAAGATGTTACCCCTTGTTGCTACATTTCCTGACAAAGAGCTGGAATCCCCCCCCCCCCCCGCTTTCTTTTAGGCCCCCTTTAAGTACTAGAAGGCCGCTATAAGGTCTCCATGGAGAATATAATTAATGAACATATTTTTTACTTCTTTGTGTATTTAATGAGTCATCTGCCAACAAGTTATTTAATTTCTAGTAATTACACTACTTCTAACAAAAATGAGTAACTCAATTTTCTGCATCATGCATGCAGTCTAGTTTTACAATCCATAAGAACAGAAAAGTATATTGAAAAAGTATGCTACTGAACACAGAAAATATCCACTGTATTTGCCAAAAAATACATTTTGGATTCTGCTTACAGGTCAGCACAAATAATTAAGTCAAATCAGTGGACTGGTCTGCTTGGTTGTACCAAGCTCTAGGACAAAGTTCTCACCTACCTCTGCACAAGGACGAGGAGCACAGGGGCACTGCGGTAGGTGGGAGCCCAAAGCAAGGAACCAACGCCTTGCCCAGGGCTGTCCCAGCACAGCAGCCAGCCTCGTCGTCCAGGCATGAACCCATCACCACGAATCGTGGGAAACAGCTCCCCACATCATCATTTGGACTGAGGCAGGTTGCTGCTTTGGGGCGGGACACATGAGGGGGTGCAGGTGAAAAGTGGTTTGGCACAGCACTATTATAGGATACTTAGGGGAGGGAAGCAAATGGAGGGGTTTAGGTTCTGTGGGGAGAAGCAAGAGTGTGATTTTTCATATTTAAAGAGGGGTAAGGGGTTAAAAATGGCTGGGCACATACAAATAGTGGCTGCCTCATCAGCACAGGCTGTCCTGCCCTCCTATAAAATTCCTTCCTAATGCTATCCTGTTTGTGCAGTGTGTATGGAGTGCAGCAGCTGGGGTCAGGCATGGGTTGGAGGGGTCATGTATCCCTAGTGCAGGGACTGGAGCGTGGGTATACAAGCAAGTGTGGGGCCACGAGCAAAGATCAGGCCAGATCAGCCAGTGAATAGGCAAAGTGGCCTGAGAGCAGGGGGGTGAGTGGGTCTCTATGGGCCAGCTGTGGCTGCGAGGGCACCCCTGTACTTCTAGGGGTGAGAGTACAAGGATGGCATCTGGGAACTCAGGGGCTTGTATGTCTAGATGCCAGCAACTGGGGAGACTGGGATCAAGTAGCCAGTTACTGGGCGGACTGAGTGTTTGAGACCAGCTGCTGGTGGAAGCCACTGTATACGTATGTGTATATATATATAATTATTTTTTTTTTCTCACTAGTGGACTTGTTTGTGTGAGTGCTCTGAGTGTGTCTGTGGTTTACTATGTATATACATACACGTACAGTACATATATGCTTCTCTGTCTGTGCCTGCTGGAAATACATCTTCAGCCTGACTACTGGTTGGACCTAGGGACATGCAGCAGCAGCTGCCATGTCTCTCTTGGATCCATAATGATGTATTTTCCTCTAATTATTCGTTCTCCCTATTCATCTCAGCTTCTTTCAGAAGGGTTTGCAGGCTTTCCCTGTCACATCGCTGGACTTGTGCCCGTCACATAACAGGGGATGCTCGGTCACATGTTGGTGTGCTCGTGTGTCAAGCCAAGCACCTGCTGAATAAATGTAGGTCTGATCACAGTGCAGAGGGATGAGGCCAGTTCAAAGCAACTTAACCTTTACAGAGGTGCTTAGCACATGGCAAAAACTTAATCTACCCAAGAAACACCCAAGATTGGACTCTTTATTTTAAGTGCAGTCTTTGCTCTGATGCAAACTACTCTAGTGGATAGACTGAACAGAGAGTATGCACATCGCCATGGTCCACAATGATCTTAGCAGCACATTATCTGTTCTATAAAAACGCCAAGCACAGTATCTAAAATATCTTAACTCTGAGAGGTCTTCACATAGAAGTTTATGGATCATGTTTTCAGAAAAAGCTGTAAAATGACGTTTCCTTTGCAACTGGCATTGCTTGCATATAATGAAAGCCCGAGTTGACAAGATTTGTGCAGACAATTAGTCTTTGTTAACATAAATGCCTTATTTGTGTGCACAAATGATTCTATGAAAAATTCATATGCACCTACAGTATCATATTTAGGCATAATTGCTTGTGAAAAAACAACATTTTGATTTTTTTCTTGCAGTTAATTAAATTTGGGGCTTAGATTAAATTGTATATTTGTTTTACTCCAGTGAGCAAAAGCTTTTTCCAGCCCTGAGTTAATAATACATACTTATGTGGCAGCAGCTGGCTCTCTAGATGTTACTTTTCCAATAAAATATATCTTCACAAATTATCCCCCCCCCCCCTTTTTTTTTTTACAGAAAGCCAATATTAGTTTCAACGTGTCTAGAAAGTTATCATCATACCAATTCCTTAACATGAATACAAATCAGGTTTTATAATCTGAACCAAAATATGCAAAAGAGATAAATAGAGGGCCTGACTTCAGCTTGAGATGTGCATATTGCCTCTTTCCTTCAGTGGAACTAACTACTTGCAAAGGCAAGCAAGATTTATAATTTAAAACTTTCTTTTTATCTGTGCTGCAACACTGAATCCTAAAAGGCTGATTTGGAACTGATCGTTTCATTTTTGATTCTCTTCTAGTTCCAGAGTAACACTGAGAATGCTGTGTCACTTGGGTGACAGTTCTCTTTTTTAATGTAATAGTTACAAGATGTTTTGCAAATGCCAAGTAATAAGGCATACCTTTACTACAAGTATGCATAAAAGGGTAGGGGAGGAGAATGCTCTTGTTAACACATCTGACATAAGGGCATTTTTTAACCAGAGGTGAGGCTTAGCATTAGAGGAGATACACTTCTTTCTATTGCCTGGCATATTAGTCCACAGGGAAAGGTGAACGAGGATGGAGTGCGTCACGTTGCAACGATTGAAAAATAGCCCTAAGCTGCAGCTAGGTATGCCTTTATTGGAGTGTAGCAATGCTAGCGGGATGGTATGCAGTGTAATTGTACTAGTTACCCTTGTCTCAAGTCACCCCTGCTCTCAGATCAAAACTAGCTGTGGGAATTTTTGTCTCTCCTGCAAATGCAGCATCACACTATCATGGGGCGTGCGTGAAGCCAGTCTGCGGGGAGAGCTGCGTAGTTGTTTTTAGATAATAAAGGAATTAAATATATGGACTGGAGCAGGGCTCTTCAAAACCGCAGAGTATCCAAACACAAAGCTGAAAGGAGCTGCCAGCATGGGTCTGGGGGAGCAGGAGAAACCCTTGGTTAACCCCTCTTCTTTACAACCAACAGTGGTAACATCTGCACAGCTTTTCTGATACCTTGTTCTTGAGTTGTCAAATTTCCTTTTGGTTAGAAAGTGTTCCCTAATACCTAATCTGAATCTTCTGTCAATGAGGCTGATGCTTTGTCTTTCCTTCAGACTTCCAATAACCTTTGCTATATAAAATTTCTATACACCTTCATAGTTTATTTATATATATATGCATAATTTATATATATAACATGTTATAATACTTTCTTAATGAGTTCTGCACCTGATTGCAATGCCCCCAGAAAAAATAGTGCAGTAAGAACAGATAATTTGCTAATCTGACTGATGTGGAGCCAAAACGACTGAAAACAAATCTGCTGGTTTAATTTCTCGAGCCAGTTCAGCCTGGATTTATGTGCGGCTTGAAACAGTGCAAAGTGGCCCGTGCTGCTGAGATGTCCCCTGCTAACTTCTGCTGGCTCCTACTTGCAGTACCACTTAAATTGATCGAAACCACCCCAAAACATCCTGGTCCTGGTTGCTCATTTCTACCTCTGCACTTTTTTTTTTTTGCATTATGCTCACAAAAAAAGCATCAGTGCCCCAGGGATGACCCATGCTGATCTTGCTGAGAACAGCAAGGGAACAGAGAAATGGCTGTGTTTTTTTGTTTGTTTGTTTTGTTTTGTTTTGTTTTGTTTTTCTGTAGGTCATTTTCCTGACTCAGTTACTGTCCCGGTGCTGGCACAGCACAGGGTTTGTGGAGTGGGAGACAGAGGGCAGCAGCTACACGAGCCTGTCTGGCTGCCTGTGGTGCCAGAGAAATCCGCACGTAGCCATGGGGTCCACGCTAAAACCAATGGAAAACATTTCTGCCACGGAAACTTTCCCCGGCTGATGTAAATTCAGAACAAGTCCACCATCTTCAGAACAGGTCCTCAAACTTAAAGCACAGAAGGCCAGGAGGTCACTTAGATTAACCTCCCGGAGTAGCACGGGGATCAGAATTGATCACTCCGTTGTCTTCCTCTAAAAACAGACCCGGTCTGGCAGCACATTTCTGCTCCATGGCCTTCCCACATGCTGAAACTTAAAGCAGTGTTTTCTGGGTCTACCTGCACGTGCTTAAACATAGCCACAGAAGTAGATGTATTTATCTGCCTACGATAGCTGCAAACAGAGAGGCTGCTTGCATTTGTCTTTCATGTGTGGTTGCAGCTCTGGGAGCTCCCAGAACATACACGTGGATGTGACTGCAGTACACAGACAGGTAGATGCTGCTGCCTGGTCGGGCTATCACTTTCTTTTCTGGGAAAGGAGCCTGACTTTTATTTCTTATATATTTTCAAATGAAATGAACTTAAATTTTATCCAAAATTGTCTTTTTCTGAGCTAAGTATCTTGAGTGACTGGGTAGCTGAAGTGGAACTTCCAGAAAGAGGTTGAATCTTGGTATGAAGACATCAAGAGATGAAGAATCCACTGCTGCTCTTAGATGATCAATAATTTTAACATGACCTCGGAGCCAGCTTAATTAATTAGCGATTGATATCGGGAACTCTCTGCCTTTTTAGTATGCCAAGCAGAAAACATTAAGAAGTAACACATTTACTACTTAGGTCCTTAATTATCTGCCACTCTTCAATGCAAAAAAGAAATTAGAATTATTGACTGGGTACCTAGAGTAAGTCTGTTTTAATGATCTCAATTACTTAGTACTAGCTGGGCATTGGGATCCAAGGAAACAGGTCTCACCGTCAAGTCCTCCCTCACTAGAGCCAAGTTCAGCACAAACGCAGCCACACTGCTTCTACTCTTGGCTCTAACTCTCTTTTTTTTTCTTCCTGGAGGCTTTCTGGACAACAAAGGCTCTATAAATCCCCAAATGTTCTGGCCACTTGAAGTACAAGCTGTGTGACAAGCTGAAGCCCCCTCGGTAGGAACAAATAGCTCTTTGAACCAAGAAAGCCTACAATCGATTTATGTCTCAAGGTCTGGTTCCTCCTTGACCTGGCAAGGATTAAGTTCACCGGATGGCTCTTTTGATGTCTTACAACGTCTTTCACTTCTACAATATCCCTGATGTCCCTACAGCCCAGTCAGATATAGCTGAAAATGCTTAGAAATTGGGGGAAAAGAGACAACTGCTGTACCATACCCTAGAAAACATGATCACGTTGAACCTCCCCAGGACGCCAGGCTGAGAAGAGTGTGTTGCTCCTGATTTGGGCATACTCCAGCCTGAACTTGTTAGCCCTCAAAAGTGCTTAAAGGACCATCCTCCTCCTCCATCACTGAGGTTTCTGACATACTCTTCTCCATGTTGGTCACTTTTAACCTCTGACACCCCACCAGACACTCACAGCTACAGGTTTAACGTTTAAAGAAGCGTCTGAAAACCTCTCTGGGTTTATTTAGAGCTTGCTGAGTTCCCTGGATAAATCAGAGCAGCCTCGGGGGCCCAGGACTTGCCAAGTCTGAATTCTCAGTGTTGCAAATGGAAGAAAGTGTGGCATGAGGCAGAAGGCACCAAAGCTGTAATGATCTTCCTCCGGGGTGTCAATTACCCTCGCTGTTTGCCTTACAGCACACGTAGGTGATTACAGTGTGAGGGCCAGGATACATTTGTTTAATGTCTCCTTGAACTCCATTACATTTTCCACTCATCTTGCTAGAGCCTTATCTTCAATTACACTCCTTTCCATATGCCCCAAGCTGTTATTTGTTACAAGACCAACCTGACCCTGTTGTATCCAAAATGTCAGGGAATTAAATCAAATTTTTATACTTTTCAACTCGAACAGTTATCTCCTGATGCACATAACAAACAGATAACGAGATCTGCATTTTATTAGACACACTGGCACTTCCTGATGTTTAACTATTAGGCAGAGCCCTTTTGCTGCTCACAGTTACAATTACATCCCTTTTCTCTGTGGCTGGATAGCTGTAAATTGATTTAACTTATTCAAAATGTGTAGTATAGTCTTTTCCTCAGTGTTACTTGCACTCGTGCTTAGGGAATTGGTTACGTTTCTATTCCTTTTTCCTAGAAGGGAAGGGATATTTCCATAGTTACATTTCTCTACAGTGTAAGCTTTTTTGTCTCCTGTATTTCATTACAATTTTCCCAAGCTTGTTTCAGAGTTAAATTCAAAAATCACTATTAGCTTTAAGGGTATCCTTAAATTTTACTCTTTATCCTTAAATTCCACTCTTTCTTGATAGGACTAAAGCACATATTTAAAATTAAACACAGTCTTAAATGAGGATGTGTTCCTGAAATAATTCCGTATAAGAAGTGCCCCACTGGACACATCCCAATGGCTGACATACACCATCTAGTTGTAGCACTTAGCACTTTTCATGCTTTTTACGTACATGCCTATAATTTTTGATTCATATGGTGCTCACAATAATCCAATGATAAAATCACCAAACTGGGTGATTTCACCAAACATCACGGGGCACAGGAACATCTGCCCTCCCCAGAAGAGCCATGGCTCTCCTGCCTGCTGGGAGCCGAGCCACACAGCCATAAACATTGCAGTCAGTAACTACTCAAGGTGTATTAATTAATTAGAGATTGATATCTCTAATTGATATCTCTGGTTATCTCTCTTCATCTCTCTGGTTTTATGGGCATACTCTTGTTCAATGCAAAAAAATATATAAATAAATAAAAATAAAAAGTAAGAGAGCAATACAGGGAAGTGAATCCAACTTACTTTACCCTAAGCTGACAAAAACAGAATCACATAGATCGTTGTTTTCTGCATCTCAATTTACAGACGGTAATTTCTCCTAATAGGCTAACCTGATTGCTTGCTGAACCTACCTCAGAGACTGTTTGTCCTGCTTTTTGTACAGCAAAAGCTCACCCACGTCTCTCTTGATTCTGAAAGGGTAAAAGCTACAATAGGAATATTATTATTCAGATTTAAAAAAAAAAAAAAAATCAGATATGGTTGTCTCTCTGAGATTTCCCAAGTAATCCAGAGGATTTAGAGATGTGTGATTTATACATTTAGCTTTATTTAAAACAAGAAAAAAAAATACTGCATTTTAAATTATAATCCTCCCTGAAATCAATGGGAAAGATGCAGTCAGATCCATGGATTGCTTAAGGAAATCTATTTTGCTGATGCCCACAGAAAACAGCTGCCATAAATTTTTCGAATCTGTGCTAGACGTCTCGATGGCCAACTCTGTTTACACAGCCCAAACCTCTGCACTAACCCTCACCTGTCCTGCTGGATATTTATCAGCCATTGTTTGCACGAAGCGTCTTAATGAACTCCTTGTGGTTCTCCACAACTCACGATGCTCTTTTGCAACACCTGCCATTAATCTGACACTGTAAGGCAGTGCTTAATAGGGCATGCCTCTCGCTAGGCAGGAGGGATTATCCAGGGCATGGACACCGGGATTTATGGTTCCTTAGAATCACCGCTGTTGTAAAACCAGAAAAGCTGCAAGAAACCCTCACAGAAATGGAGAACGAGCACTGTGGCAGAGAGCATTTGTCTTTGTGCCTCTCCCACACGATGTGTCAAGCCCTGGACTCTGCTTGCAGGTGCCTGTTGAGGTGCAGAAGGGACAATGGCAGGGAAGGACAGAGCCACCAACCCAAACAGGAGGGGACACATGCACGAGGGCAGCTCTGCCAGATGGAGACCAGCGCCAGGAGTCAAAGCTGAAGGACAGGAGGTCTCCTTCCTGTGTGTGAATGGTGGATGAAGGGCTTTAAAACATCAAAATGTTAAGTGGTTCCTTTTTTTCCCCCATTTTTCTATTAAATTATTGCTTGCGATTACAAAATGGCACTTGTAACCCTACTTACAAGTCAGTTGCTAGTGGTGATGTTTTAAAGCCGACCGTGCGAGCTATTCCAGTGCTCAACAAGGAACAGAACAAAGGAGAGGCCTTAGCGCACGCCGAAGGGAAGACAGAGAAGTGTGCGGAGGAGGAAAGACACCGTCGGTCCCTCCAGACAGCTCTGAACATGCACCGGGTCAGATGAAGAGTCCTTTTAAAAAACCCAGCGAGATGATTTTTTTTTTTCAAAATGAGGCTCATCTTTTAAAGTAATCCGTGAGGCATCTTTTGTGCAGATGGATAATACTTTAATGAAGACACCCCGTGAAGCATGATCATACAAGGCCCTGAAAGAACTTAATGACATCAAAATGGAACATTTGGACTAAATTTACTTGAAATTCAGTAGGGATTTTGTCCAAAGGACCAGTCAAAGGTGGGCACATGTATGTACCCCAGGGTAACTGAGAGGAGCAGGCCTCAGCAGGCCTCAGCCGTTCTTGCTGCAGTGCTTTTCCCTCCACCAGCTCTTGCACGAGGTTATTGCCACTGCCACGTGTCCCCAGAGCTGAAGCTGAACATGAACCATTGGTGAGCTGCTGCAGCTCGCAGACGGCTGGTTCACCACCCCTGGGTTACAGGATACCAACCCTGACCCTCAGGCCAGCAGACAGAAAACAATAAATCACCTATTTTGTAATAAAATGCATTGCTAGACAATTAAGGAAGGTCTGGCAGCATTTTGCTGTCAAAGCAATGAATACTGGCTGTCAAAAATAATCATGCTGCTAATAAAAATTCATACAAAAAATACTTTTACACAGCTGCTTTCATCCCATAGGGTCAGAGTTTTACAGCTGTAACAAGAAGACACTGCTTGATCAGGTGCCTGCTGAAGTGGAAGGAACCAAAATAAAATATTTTTTAACACGATGCTGCCAAAATCTATGAGAGAAGGGATGTTTGGGGTCCTGTAAAAAACTGCTGTCTCTGTTCAGATAGCTGGAAAAGTTTGCTTCAAGAGGCAAGGTTTTTGTCAGCCTGCAGGAGATGTCTGCAAACACTTTTCTTGCACAGACATGCATATCTACCTTTTTTTTTTTTTTCCTGACTTCTAAATAATTCCTCTCATTTGTATGAGCCTCTCACTCTCTGAAGAAGCAACGTGGATATGAAATATAAATAACATTCTGCAGCTTTCCTGTATTCTCTAATGAGCTTTACACCGGTGGAAGGCCTGCCACGTTGATGGTACTGAGAACTTACTGAAGTCACCAGCAGTGCTCTGATCTGCGTGACCTGGGCAGGCAGGAGAAGGGAAGCATATAGGTACGCCGAATAATGAGGGGGAGGTAAATACTCCACAGCTGGAAGGAAATGTGAATACTGATCTGAGAAACTCATCAGCAAAACCCAAGCTGGGAAAGCTGTACAACCCTGCCAGTGCTTTCACTGGCTGGTAGATGGTAAGGATGTGGCTGCGGATGCTCAGAAATCTCCAGGGAAGAAGGCAGCAACAACAGGTGTGTAAATAAATCAGGCTACTGGTGGAAGATGAGAAAAGAATCTCCACTGAAGGCATCATTTGATGGCTGGCATTGGTGGTTTCATTTCTGTACACACTGCCGATTTGTTACAATAACAAAACCAGTCCTGAATGCTGAAGACATGGTGGATGGAGATAAGGCACTTACATCAAGGAAGACCTTGCTGCATGGAACATGCTGCCAAGGAACCAAAGGGAGCAGAATGGGGAGGGAAGGAAGCATTAGAAGAAAAAGAAATAAATAAAAGTGCTGGCCTGGAACTGTTTAAAGTGTTTTCCATCCTTATCATGGTAAATGGATCTTAAAATATTTTGTCTCTGGAGTTCTGATAGACGATTTCCAGACTATGGATGGATTTACCTAAATAAATGTTCAGAAACCTAGGAGGCAGAAAGGTAACCTGGAAGGTAACACACACCAGGAAAAGCCATGTTCAGCCTCATACTATCACAGCCGTTCCTATAGCTTCACACCTATACAAATTATCTGCCAAAATGCATAAAGCTCAAGATAAACAAATCTTTTCCACAGCTTGGCATAAGAAGAATAGGCCTGAGCTGAAATGATAATTGAGTTTTAGAGACCCATCCATTTCCTGTCATCATGCCATCTGTCTGCCTGGCAGAGTCCTGACAGTTTGCACTGGCAGCTTCGATTGCCAGAGCTCGTGTATTCAGTCAGAGGTACCCAGTCGTCACACACGGCTTCTTAGGATTTTTCTACAGGCCTGGGATTTGAGAAGATTGACAGAACCGCAGGATACTCTGGGCTCCCAGAAGCATAATGTACTTTGACATATTTAAACTTTGCTTTTAGTTTTTAATCAGAAATATGGATTCATAAGCAACCTGCAGAGACTAACTCCATCGGGGACAGGAGACAGGCATACTTCTCGGGACTGACCACAGACAGAAGATTACAGATGCAGGTATATATACACGTTAAGTATTTGCTATCAGCAGAGAAATAAATGAAAACTGTGGATGCCTTGTGAGGGCAGAACCCCCTGAGGCAGGCTCCAAGTTATTGCATTACTGTCACAACTACTCGCTGCGGAGTACCTTTGGCTAAAAGCCAATATGACACCTAGCAACTCGGCTGATTCCCCTGAAATTACACAGATGATTAATGTTGTCCCTTAGGGTATGAAAGAAGGGATAAGGTTATTTATATTTCATTTATTTAAGCAGAGTGCAACTTCAGCTGTGGCACTGGATGATGCAGGAGTAGTCTGCAAGACTTCATGAAGTTACGCTGGTCCTCCGACGATGAAAGTGGCTTTTTGCTAAGCAAAAACTAAAGGGTAGTTCCAGCAGGAGTTAATCTACATTAGGCAGAAGATAGGTAAACGCTCCTAATGGACCATTTACTGAGAAATATGTGGTGTTTCCAGGTACTGGAGTCCATCCTCCCTTTAGGCTGCCTGTGTAAATAGATTGTGGACAAATTGAAGAGACACCACAACTGTGAGGAAAGGCACTCAGCAGGGAGGCTGCGCAGGAGAGGACTTTGCTCTAGGCAAAGAGGCTGCTCTGTTAAACAGCTTTTATTCTTGTTCTGCTTTGTTCTTCCAGCAGAAATTAAAGCTTAGATATGTCACTGAATTCATACAAATTGTGATAATTCCTAAAAGAACTCTTGCATCCCTAAGCTGAATTAGACCTGCCATTAGAGGCTGAGTGAGGAACAGTTTTCCAACTACCCAAGAGACCCAGCCAGACAAACAGGTCCGGCATCCCTAGGACACTCTGCAGATGCAGGGCACTCAGGTTCTCCTTGCTCCTGCTCTGAGGTACTTCCACGGTCCTGCTACCCTCCTGCTAACACCCGGCAGGATTAACCTCTGCTTCTCGGTCAGGAGTCGCTCCACTTCGCATTAAGTAATTATGTGTTACTGGGAGACAAAGAGTGACTTCATCTTTCAGTTGCTGTGGCACTTGGCTTGGGTAAGTCTGTGCTACCATAAATATGCAACTTCTAAACAGCTTCAACAGAAGAGAGAGCTACCCAGAATAGTCAGCTTCTTGGCATTTAAAATAGGCATATTGGATATGAGGCATCAGGATTCAAGCTTGTAGCCTGAGCTGGGATGCTCTGAACCTTTGAACCATTGCTATGGACCAAGGACATGCTCTAACACATGGACCACTGCAGACAGAGGGAATCTCTTGGTGTTCTTCCCAACTAGAGCTACTGCTCTGGAGCTGAGAAGGGTTTGATGAAATGAATTAGACGAAAAGATTAAAGTTTCATTAAAACCGGTGCGTGTCCATGAAAAGCTCCAGTTCAGCATCCCTCCTCTCCACTCCCCAGACTACCTTCCTACCACCACAGGACACTGAAATCCAAACCAAGCCAGAAGTGGGGTACCATAAGAGTCTATCACAATGCACATTGCCCATCTCTGAAGATCTTGGTTTTAGCAAGACTAGGGTGAGACTCAGAAGTGTGGATGGGCTGTAAGGGTGTGAGAACAGCCTCACAGTTTGCCTGGTTTACGTGTGTTTGTATTCAAGAGTTTTGCTGCTGCAAGAAAGGAGTGGGTGGTGTGCAAGTGTGTTCAGAAAGCATGTCTGGATGTAAAACGCCTGAGCTAGAGTTGATGAATGTTAAGCAAAATTGAGTTGGTGACTACCTGTGTTTCAGAAATTGCACTGACAGGATACACACTGAGCAGTCTGGCTGGCAACTGAGCAGAGCTCTGAGCGCTGCTGTCTATATCCAGTGAGTATGCAAGTGCCTTTAATGCTTGTCTAACCCAGCAGCTCCACCTGCCCTGTAGATCAAAGTTCTAATTTGTTCAGCAAAAACACCTCATGGGCCACTTCCTTCCACTTTTCTGCCAGTTTTAAATGCAGAGGTTCAAAAGTTATGTATACAGATTGACAGTAAAAGTGTACCGACCCTGTCCCCAAGAGCAAGCACTACTTGGACGTGCGCGTAGGAAGCAACACTGCAGTGACCGTGTCTGGGATTCCCTCCCACCCTCCAACTACCAGCTACAATGGTATATTTTGGATTGGAAAGTACCTCTTGTAAATGGTATTTCATTACAACCTGTATTTAATGGTCTCTAGTGGAGGGAAACTGCTAAATCTAGGAAAGCAGCATAACTTCTAATTCCTCTGGCATCATCAATGAAGATGTGAGATAATCCCAACTTTGTAATCTAGATGCTTTTCTCAGTTTCATAGGTGAGATCATTCCACAAACATAACTAAATTGCTATGGGTCCCAAGCTTTCACTCACTTTATAAATACCAGCGGTTCTGAGGAAATCAATGGGCTTACTAATGTGTGTAATGTAAACTGCATTTGGTCTTTAAAAATAACAGTCGCTTCCAGAATCCAGTGTATCAAGCCACCTTGCTTAAAGATTACAGAATCAGAATGCAGAATGTTCCAGGGTGGGAAGGAGCTCTGGAGATCACCCAGTCCAACCCTCATTAAAGCAGAGCCAGCTGGTGGTCTTCTATGATGGAGTGAATGCATCAGTCAGCAAAGGAAGACCGACTGATGTCATCTACCTGGACTTCTGTAAGCCTTTGACACAGTCCCCCTTGACATCCTGGTCTCCATGTTGGAGAGAGATGGACTTGATGGGTGGACCATTCAGTGGATAAGGACTTGGCTTGAAGGTTGCACCCAGAGAGCGGTGGCTCCATGTCCCGGTGGAGGCTGGTGACAAGTGGTGTCCCTCAGGGGTCTGTCCTGGGACCAGTGGTGTTTAATAGCTTTATCAATGCCATAGACAGTAGGATTGAGTGCTCTCTCAGCAGGTTTGCAGATGACACCAAGCTGAGTGGTGCAGTCAATACACCAGAAGGAAGGGGTGCCATCCAGAGGGACCTGGACAGACTGGAGAAGTGAGCCTATGAGAACCTCATGAGGTTTAACAAGTCCAAGTGCAAAGTGCTGCACCTGGGTTGGGGCGATCCCAGACATGAGCACAGACTGGGAGAAGAACCCATGGAAAGCAGCCTTGCAGAGAAGGACTTGGAGGTTCTGCTGGACAAAAAGCTCAACGTGAGCCAGCAGTGTGTGCTTGCAGCCCAGAAGGCCAACTGCATCCTGGGCTGCATCAACAGAGGGGTGTCCAGAAGGTGGAAGGAGGTGATTGTCCCCCTCTTCTCTGCCCTTGTGAGGCCCCACTTGGAGTCCTGTGTCCAGGTCTGGGGCCCCCAGCACAAGAAGGATGTGGGGCTGTTAGAGTGGGCCCAGAGGAGGGCCACAAAGATGATCAGAGGGCTGGAGCACCTTTCCTATGAAGAAAGGCTGAGAGAGCTGGGGATGTTCAGCCTGGAGAAGAGAAGGGTTGGGGGTGACCTCATTGCAGCTTTTCAGTACTTAAAGGGGGTTATAAAAAAGATGGAGAACAACTTTTTGCTCAGACAGACAATGACAGGACAAGGTGGAATGGTTTTAAGCTAAGAGAGGGGAGATTTAGATGAGATGTTAGGAGGAAATTCTTCACTCAGAGGGTGGAGAGGCACTGGCACAGGCTGCCCAGAGAAGCTGTGGATGCCCCATCCCTGGAGGTGTTCAAGGTTAGGTTGGATGGGGCCCTGGGCAACCTGATCTAGTGGGTGGCATCCCTGCCCATGGCAGGGGGGTTGGAACTGGATGGGCTTTGAGGTCTCTTCCAACCCAAGCCATTCTAGGATTCTATGATCTTGCAACTTGCATCCAATGCACCTTGTCCCATCTCCATGCACCCCTAAGAAGAGTCTGCCTCCAACTTCTCTACACCCTCACATGGGGTAGCTGGAGACAGCAGTAAGTCTCCCCTAAAACTTCTCTTCTTAGGGTTGAAAAACTCAATTCTCCTTCTCCTTCTAGCAGTTGTCTCTTTCTCCTTCTGCTTAGTCCCCAGCCAGTATGGTTGTACAGGGTTCTTCCTTCCCAGGTGAACTTTTTGCATTTCCAAGAATATTCTATATATATGTGTTTATGTGTATTTGCCCACAATTTCTATTTCCAATTAGTACTCAGCTGACCCATCCAACTCCAGAATCTGCTAATACATATTTTTAAAAGTCCGGTAAGTAAGATAATGAAAATATAAATAATTTTTTCATTAGGACATAATCTAGTTTTACTTCTTCAGATTTAATACATTTTATTTCCATTTCCCTTTAAATGTAATTTTTGTGTATTTGTTCCTGAAGCAAAGAATTACAATATCTTTTCAGGAGCACATATTCCATAATTTGTGGCTAATTCTGTTAATTCTGGGCTTCATAGGATTCTCTGGGAAGGGCCCACGCAACAAAAACCTCTCAGTGCTAGCAGTTGCTAAGTGTTTTGATCAGTTGAATGATAGTCAAGGACGTTTGGCACCTTGCAAACCAGGAATTTTAAATCAGGAGGCTTTTATGAAAGCATGCAAACCTCAGTTGTCCTTTGAATTGCAAGTAAAAAACCTAACCATTCAAAAATTTCCAATATTCACGTGCATGAAAGATAAAATAACAATCTCTCCCCCAAAAAGATGGCACTATGCTTCCAAAATTGTGTTACAGCCTCTAAGGCTATATCTGTTCTAGGCACTAAAACAGACCAGGTCCTGTTCTCTGGCCCTAGGACAAGTGTCACAGCCCAGCATGAGGCCGTACGGGTAAATTCCCATCCCCCCTAACAAGGTGGCCTTCAGGCTGCCCCACACGTGCCCCACAGGGGCGTGAGCAGCGGGCGGGTACGGATCAGAGCCTGTGCCCCCGCTGTGCTGTGCCCTGCTACGCACACAGCCAACACGGGACAGTGTGGGGCCAAATCCCACACACCCACCTGATGCAAATCCCCGAACCTGATTTGGACGTGCTGCCTTGTGTTTCCCTTGGTAGCATGGAGAAAGGAAGAGCAGTGCTAGAAAACATCTCGTTTGCTTACCCCCTGTTATTGTTACTTTGCTGGTTTTCATTTAAAAAGTCTGGAGAGGTTCAGAGGACACAGCAGAAAGCCCCGTTTGGGTTTAGCCCCAAACACCACAAACACACGGGTATTCTCCAGAACACCAGCTTCATTTAGGTTTTCTCCCCCAGCTCTCTAAAAGTCCCAGAAGTGTCATTGCCACCGTTTCCTAATACCGATGCAGCCCCTGCCGATGCAGGCTGTGAGCCCCTGCCTGCTTGTCCCTGCCACGTGCCCGCTCCCGGGGACAGCCAGATCCTGCCCCAAACCTCTCTGGACCCCTTACCCTGGGGCCCTCCGGAGAAGGAGGATGCACAGCCCTACCTGAACGCAGCCCCAGGCTCGCAGGCAGGAGCTGGCTGGCATCCCTGCATGGAGCTAGTGCGCCGGGAAAGCTGCTCGGTGGGCTTAAATCCTGCCTTCCACTATGAGGCCCTGAATCCCTCTCATCACGGGCAGCACGAGGAAAAAAAAAAAAAAAAAAAAAAAAAAAAAAAAAAAGGTGAAATGCTCAAACGGCGCTTCCTAACAATATCAAAAAGAGAGGTTGTTGCTAATGAAAGGCCCGCCAATCGCTCACAAGTTGGGAAATGTCAGAGCTGAAGTTCTTCAGGAAATAATCCCCTGCCACGTCCCCCCTACCCCAAATAAAGCAGGGTCACCAGCCGGTTTGCTAGCTGCAAGCCCAGGAGAGCCGCCACATCCTCCCTCCACCCGAGAAGCCCCCAGGTCCAATTCTGCACGGACGCTAACTTTGTGCCCTTCTTCCATCCTACGGGGGGCCAATCCCACCCCTGGCATCCCCAGCGGGGACAAAGCCGGGCACGGCACATCTCCCCTCTCCTCCCCTCCTGTTCCGAGCGGGATATAAATAACAATAAAAAAAACCTCTCCCCCAAAATGACTAAGCACCAAAACGCTCCGCACCCGCGCAAGGAGGTGAGGGGGGGACTCACCTGCCCCGGCCCCTCGGTAGGGGCAGCAGCTCCTCCGCACGGGCTCCGCCGCCGCCGCCCCTTGGCTGCCTCCAGCGCCGCCCCGCTCCGCTCCGCGCCGCCCCGCCGGAGCGCCGGGGGGAGCCGCGCAGCTCCCCGCGCCCGCGGAGCCGCCTCCCGCCGCTGCCGGGGACGGAGAGAGCCGGGGGCTGCCGCCGGTGCTTGGGTGCCGCCGCTGGGTTCTTCCTCCCCGGGGATGAAGACTCCGGTGGGAAGCCCCGCGGAGTGGGTGGCCCCCGGGGATCCGCGCCCGCGGTAGTAACGCGGCTCCCAGCGCCGGGACCGGGGGACGGTATGGAGAGGATGCTCAACGTCAGTTGTTTCGCCGCTGCGATGCACGATGCTGGCAACCGGAGCGGGTCGCCCGCCGGTGCGGATGGCGGCAGGACGCAGCTCTCCGTCTTCAGCGTGTTGGTCCTCACCCTCCTGGCCATGCTGGTGGTGGCCACTTTCCTCTGGAATGGGTTGGTGCTGGCCACCATCCTGCGGGTGCGCACTTTTCACCGGGTGCCCCACAACCTGGTGGCCTCCATGGCCATCTCCGACGTGATGGTGGCGGCCCTCGTCATGCCCCTGAGCCTGGTGCACGAGTTGTCCGGGCGGCGGTGGCGGCTGGGCCGCTCCTTGTGTCAGGTGTGGATCTCCTTTGACGTCCTGTGCTGCACTGCCAGCATCTGGAACGTCACGGCCATCGCCCTGGACCGCTACTGGTCCATCACTCGCCACCTGGAGTACACGCTGCGCACCCGGCGCCGCATCTCCAACATTATGATTGCCCTCACCTGGTTACTCTCCGCCTTCATCTCCTTGGCCCCGCTGCTCTTCGGATGGGGAGAGACTTACTCAGAGGACAGCGAGGAGTGCCAGGTCAGCCAGGAGCCTTCCTACACCATCTTCTCCACATTTGGCGCCTTCTACCTGCCCCTGTGCGTGGTGCTGTTTGTGTACTGGAAGATCTACAAGGCAGCCAAGTTTCGCATCGGGTCTAGGAAGAACAACTCCATCACCCCCGTTACACCTGGAGCCCTGGAGGTAGGTCACTGTTCTTGCCTTTACCTTTGGGGAACTTCTGGGAGCAGCTGAGCTGCAGAGACCCTGCAGTGGTGGGGGAAACTTGTACCTCAAGCAGGCAAGCAAAAGCAAATGGCATCCCACCGAAGTTCCATGAAGCCTGAAGGCTTTCAAGGGAAAGTTGACTTCAGAGCTTGCAAGCCCAGGCTTCTGACTCCTTCCATGTCCCCACCTGGGAGCACGCAAGAAGTGGCCAAAGCAACTTTGGGTTGGACGGATGGCCTTGGCTGCATGTGGGTGCGCAACAACTCACAGAGGTCCCCCCACAAAATACTGGATCAGTGTTCGTGAGCGGGAGCAAGGGGTCACCATTGCGCCCTTGGCAAGGTGTGCAGAGGTGTGAGTGAGTAGGATCCCATCAAAACTGAGGAAGGAAACCTGGAAAGCAGCTGTGGGTTTGGGGAGGTTGCGAATCTACCTGCACAAAGACACACACAAAGCACCCTTGCAAATCCTGCCTGGGTTGTGCCAGTTCATCCCAAGCACGGTCACTGTGCACCGTAAAGGAAATGTGTTTTAATTGTCTTGCCTCTCCTGTTAAGGACTCTTAAACTCAATGCATTCAGAGTAAGAAAGGGGATTTGTGTGCGTGGTGTGTGGGTGTGCGCCTGTTTTACTGTTTGGATCCTAAAGGGGGAAGAAATCCTTGTGATACTGCACGTATTTCCCCTGGGGCTTTAGTTTCGGGTCTGCGTTGCCCTGAAGAGGGTCATGCCATGACGTAGATGGTAAATGGCCCGCGTTGCCCTGGGAGCGCTGGCCGTCGCTTGCACAGTCTGGTTGTGTACCCGCTGTGTGGGATCGGCTGCCCGAGGCACATATGGCACAACTTGTGTTTGTGTTTGGCAGGTGAAAGAAGCCGCCCAGCAGCCACAGATGGTCTTCACCGTCCGGCATGCCACTGTTACGTTCCAGACGGACGGAGACACATGGAGAGAGCAGAAGGAAAGGAAAGCTGCCCTCATGGTGGGCATCCTTATCGGGGTCTTCGTGCTCTGCTGGATCCCCTTCTTCATCACGGAGCTCATCAACCCGCTCTGCTCCTGCGACATCCCTCCCATTTGGAAGAGTATTTTTCTATGGCTAGGCTATTCAAATTCCTTTTTTAATCCGCTCATCTACACTGCTTTCAACAAAAACTACAACAATGCCTTCAGGAACCTGTTCTTTAGACAGCACTGACCGAGAGAAAGCTTTCCTGCTGCCCCAGGGGGCTGTTCTCAGCTCTCAGTGAAACCAACCAAACTTGAGGGAGTTGAAAGCCACCAATACTGAGGTGATGCTAAAGACGCATCCCCACGGGTCGTACGCCCCTGTTCCTACGCAGACTCTATCCCAGCTTCTAAAGCAGTTGCTATTTTTCTTGAAACAGCATGTGAGGGTTTCTCTGGCCAGCAGCAAAGCATTCTTCCTCCAGTGCCCCACTGCTCCTCTGCCTTTGCAGTGATGTTTTTGGGACTGTGTGGTGGCAGCGACAGTGCACAGCAGCCTTCTGCCAAAAGGTCACATCTGAAACTCTGGTTTCAGCTCCTGCCTGGTCTCTCAGAGCATTAATCAGCTTTGTCCCATGTGCATAGCTGGGACTGCTTAATGTCAGGAGGTTCTGGGATTATGTGTGAAGCTCGATGTTTATGGCTCGGTCGAACAGACTGTCTTGTCTTTCACTGGTGGAGATTGTTAAGTGTCTGCATTTGAAGAATAAAGGTCCTCAGTAAGGGTTAAAAGCAGATTCCCAAGTACAAAGCCCTTTCTCACATGCTTTATCAACAACAGATTGTGCTATTTGCTATTGGATTCCATGTAGCAAGTTTTTTTGTTATTTGTTTATTTATTTATTTATTTGTTTTGTTTTGTTTTATTTTTTAATATATTTATTGTGAAGGCTTAATGCAAGGTATACACTTGAATGAGAAAGAATGCCTGGGAAATCCACCCCTCATTCTCTGACTGCTACTTGTGAGCATCTGCCTCAGACCTTTACTTTCCAAAACACCATGTGTTCCTGGCCTATAAATGTTAAACTTTGTGTCTGTGTTTGCCATTCTAAATCACAGACGTATTTTGAGTGGCTGTGGGGCAGGTTTCCTGTAGTTGCAGGGGATGCAAGGAGTGAATTTCTGGTTTTGTGTCAATGAGGAGCTGCATTTTGCTATTTATGGGTGTGATTCAGGCCTTCCTGAAGTCAAAGCAAAGACCCCACTTAATTTCCTCGAGCACTGGACTGTAGAAAAGGAGCAGTTAATGATAGGCAGCATTTCACTCTGGAAGCAAAACCAATCCATAGATATGTGCTCCGCCACGAGGACCAGACTTAAGCAATTCTTCTTTTGCCCATCTCTCCTCTTCCTCCTCCCTAGAGCTTCTGTCCTGCCTGGTGGGTATTGCTCTGTGGCCTCCCTGCCTTTCCGTGTTGCCAACATAATTACAGTTGTTGACATTTCACTCCTAGAATTAGAAGTATGCACTTTATAGAGTGCCAGGGGAAGACTGACAGGCCTGCAGATAAAGAACAGCATTAGTTTTAACTATCACCTCTTAGAGGGCAGCCTCTGAAATCAGATTGGAACTGAAATGGTGGAGGAAAAGACAAGATGGGAATCAGAATGACATGATTTCATGTCAGATACCTCAAGAAGAAGAGATAAAAGGGAAACATGTCTATAAATCACAGGAAAGCTCCCTCGTGGCAGATAGGATTAGTTCCTATCCTTAGTGGATCATGAGACATCAGAAGTTAAAATTGTCACTGGTCCTTTAAACCAGTCAAATATCTGGTAGAGTTGGTAAAAAAAGACCTTTTTCTTTTGTAATCTTGAGACAGGTGAAAATGGAAGCAGAGCTCAAGGTGCTATCAGGCCTTGCAGTTCTTTCAGGACCAGTTAGACAAACATCCATCAGGAGTGACACAGACGTAGCTGATCCTGCCTCGAGGCAAGAGGAGAGACAAGAAGGCCCTTGAGATCTTTTTCAACACTATTTTATAAAAGTCTGCTAGAAATATTAGGTAAAATCCTACTCTCACTGAAGGCAGTGGACAAATTCTCAGGGACTTCAGGTAAATCAGAATTTTATCCACCATGCTTTGTTGTGTAAAAGGATGGCTTTAATGTCAATTAATTCATGAAGATGGGTGGGATGGGAGCAATCATTTAATTCCCCTGAAGCAGAGTCTCTGATCTGCACTAACCATGGACCAACCTCCCCACAGCTAGCAGGGTATTAAATTTCTTCATTACATTAAGTATTATCTCTGACATCAAAAATTGTGATAAACTCATGAGCAAATTTATTTTAGTGGGGATGTAAAGGTTGCATTGCTTTCTTTGGACAGCTCATCACCAACGCAAAGTTGTACTTTTGGGGAACTTGACTGCTGGTGTTGTGTGAAGGGTCGTTCAGCCAAAAGTGAGTTGGAAAAAAAGGTTCCCTCTCCAGCCAGACCCTCAGCTCAGCTCGGTAGTAGAAGCTACGAAACAGTTTCCAGCTAGGCCTGAAAGCAGAAAATGGACTATTTATTTCATCTGAACTACATGGCTCTGAAATACAATCCATTCACTTTTAAAAATATTGTGCTTTTAAGCATGCAAGATCTTCTTGAGGTCTGAAACAGAAGAAATAACTTTTGAGCCAAATACAGTTGGGTAAAAATTTCTCTCCAATGCTAAATGATCAGACAACTCTTCATCTATGCCATTGGTATCTTCCTTTTTTAATCGTTAGGCACCATGGCAACAATTTCAACACAGAAGCGTGGATTAATCATGACGTGGACTTTAGCCCACTGTTTAGCACACAATGTCATGTCTACACAACCCCATCTCAGGCCGGGCTGTGTCCCTTCCCATTCCTGTTTGCTGTTGGATGGGTACTGCAGACTCCCGATGATTCCTGCAGTTCTGTGTCGTGTGGGATCCTTGCACAGGCCATGGAATAAACTGTCTGTTAACTTAGTATCCCGTATAAGTAGACAAAACTCAAGCTGAAACCAATGGGAAAGATGCCTACTGTTGCTGTGGCTTGCTGTCTGGGATGAAGCTCCCTCTCATTACAACCTGTGTTTATTCATGCTATACCTTAAGCAGTGACAGGGAGACAGGAGAGGATTATAAAATGACACTAAATATTTCCAATTTGTCTATAGTCGTGGATAGTCCAATATCCTGGCACAAATTACATCCACGTCTATTTGACAACCCACAGCCCATACAATCCATACTGATCTGCAAATAACAGCTTCCAGCTGGTCATAAGTTTTGTTCCTTTGATTCTGCACATAATTAGAAGCTCCATTATGGGCCGATTCCTACAGCTCTTGCTCGAGGCTTAAGACCATTGGCTTTTCTTCTAAATACCACTCCTGCAATGTAATGTGATCACACAGGAGAAGTATCAGTATTCCGGAGACTGTGCTGAAGATTTGCATCAAAACGTGCAGCTATGATCAGAGCATATGAAGGGGCATAAAGAAACCTTGACTTCTGATCCTGGCTCTGAGGCTTTTTACAAAGCTCTCCCTATTCAAACACATATGCCGAGTGGGCTCCCAGAGACCCAGATCATGTTTGAAGACATGCAGCCCCAGCTTCAAAGGATGTGTCTTGTACCTTCTTGTTCCCGTTTATAAAACAGAGTTAGTGGTGTGAAGAGATCTACCTCACTGAGGCTTTGTGAGGCTTAATTAGTAAATGTTTATCATGTACGGGGAAGGTGGAACACTCTGGTTTGAATGCCGAGCCGCATTATAAATTGGGCTCCTATTTAATTTCTCAGAAGAACATTATTACCCATTATTATTGAATTTCCTATGCAATTTAATGGCTATATAATACTTCCAGAAAAGATTTAACTAACCTTCTTCCACTTGCAATTAATTTATTTCCCTCTCAACGCTCTGACAGTTCGATGAACATCTGTATGGGAGCATGAAAGCTGGAGCAACCGCGGCGCGTGCTGCCTGCTGAATGTCTCCTCGCAACGCTGAATGCATTTGGTCAAGGTTCAAGGAGCAGCAGCTCTCAAGGCGGCCTGCTACCCTCTTTCCTGTATTTTTTTAGGGAGAGGAAAAGGTCACAAAAGCATGGCCTTGGATTAAATGACAGGTGGGCTGAACGCTTTCCCCCTCCACCCGGTACTGCTGACCTTTCTTCTCGATGCAGGCAGGTCAAACGGGTGGCTCCAGGACAGCCAGAGGTGGGCCACGCGTGCCTTCACCTTCCCTTAATTTACCCAGCTTTTTCCTAAAAATTTCCGCTGATGTGGCCTTTGAGCTGGCAGGGGCAGCTGCAAGAGGTGGTTTCATGGAGGTAAAGTGGTGGGCAATTAAGGAAATTTCATCTGACAAAGGTAATTAATGGCTATTAGTTCCGGCGGTGGCTGAGGTACAACTGACGAAGTGTCAAGGTGATTTCTGTAAAGGAGTGATTCCAGCTGCTTTGCTCATGATGGGCACAGCACCCTCGTCCACTTGGATCCCTCCCTGCACCTGCAAACCAGGATGGCAGCAGACACAAGGGGAACATGACGGTGTCGTTAGTGCCCCATGGGGGAGCAGCGGGGTAAAACGCCTCTATCAAAATCTGCATCCCTGGCTGAACGGCACCAAGCTGCCAGCACATCCCCTGGCTTTAAAAGAGGTGGGGAAAGAGCTCTTTAAATCACCATCATTTTCCATATCACCTGAGATAAGTTGCAGAAGACTGGATGAGAGCTGAAGTTGTGCCAGTATTTTGAAAGGACAAACTGAGTCCCCATAAGGCTAATACTGTTACTGATTTACAGCTTGAACCCGATCCTTGGCAAAAATGTGGAACAGCTGACAAAGGACTCAATGAATCAAAAATTACAGGAAATAAATATAATTAAAATAAATCTCATTGATGTCTGCCTTTGATTGCAACGCACGGTTCATTGCGAATGGTGGTACAAAGTATTCATTGCTCGGTAATGAATCTGACTCGACGGCACAACGCTGCTATGAAAAAGTGAAGGAGAAATCAGTGCGGGGTTCAAACTGCCCAATATTTGCTAATGATTCTTGGACTGGAAAAGGTGTAAATGCAGCCAGTGGAGCCACTCACATGGAGAAATGAGGGTGCAAGCCACTGAGGGGCACTTTAGCACAACGCAATGGAAGGGGTGGCACTG
Organism: Oxyura jamaicensis; assembly: GCF_011077185.1. Lineage (NCBI taxonomy): Eukaryota > Metazoa > Chordata > Aves > Anseriformes > Anatidae > Oxyura > Oxyura jamaicensis. The sequence goes on from NC_048894.1 coordinate 8,304,153, forward strand.
TCCCTTTGGACGGGGCCGTGGCAGGGTGCAGCAGGAGCTGAGCACGTGGGACAATTCGGCTCGGTGGCAACAAACAGCTTATTGCCTGTGCATGGGCTGCGTCCAAGTATGGATTTTAAGCTGGTCACTGGAGGAGAGGTGGCAGTTTGGATTCGTTGCATTTCGCTGTTTCTCCTCCTCCACGCACGCAGCCGAGCAGCCAGCCTGAGCCTTGCAGCTCTCTCCGCAGTGTAATTCTCATGCTGGGCAAGTCCAAAAAAATACTTCCCCTAATCAGCCTGAAAAGCAAGACAGGTGGGGCCTTTCTCCAGACCCCCTGGGCACTGCTGATGTTCCTCAGCCTAACCATCATCTTCATCAGTGGGAGCAACACCTCCTGCAATGCCGAGCACCCGCTGGGGCTGGCACCATGCAGGGCTGGGTGCAGCTCCCAGGGCTTTACGCCCTGGAGTAGGCACCGTCCCATCACTGCAACAGAAATGGGGAGGGGGGAAATGAGAGCTACCCCCTCACTGTAGGCTTCTGCTGAGCCATTCCTGAAAAATTGGTCCCGAATCCTGCATCCAGCAGTGCTCCCTGGGAAAGCAAACCTGGCCAAGCTGCCGCTGCGGTGGGGTTGCTCATCTGTGTGGGAATGCAGAAAGAAGGAGAAAAAAAAAAATCCCTGCTCTCCACAACCCTAATTTACAGGAAGAAAAATCCCCAGCCCCAACACGCTGTTGAAGTGTTTGCTGCATTACTGGGGCATCCATCCTGCCCAGTCCAATCCCCTTCCCACGCTGCTGGCTGCGGAAGGTGGAAATCCCTGAGTAATTCAAGGCTATCTGCTGCTGGCCACATCCCCAGGTTCGTGCAAGCACTGGCCTGCAATGCTGCATTTTTCATCATTCCAGCAGCAACCTGAGGTCAGCGCGTCTTCCTTGGGCCTCAATTCGTGGTTACGCTTCAGGCTGCTGGCACGGAGAAGGGCAATCTCTAAAAACCAGCATCTCCACTTGCCAGACTCCCCCTGCTCTTTGGGATCGGGGTGCCAAACCGGCAGCTGGGGTACACGAAACCGGAGGCATCTGCTTGCCTGAGCTGCTGGGATCCAGCGCCTGAGCCAGCCAGCTGCTGCCAGGCACCGGCGCTGATCCCCCATGGAAAGTAGGCAGCGTGCGTCCCGCTGAGGTCGGCGTGCAGGGAAGGAGGCAAGAAAATGTTGCAGGAGGACAGGGGCTGCGGATGATGTAACGGCTGCACAGCATCAGGAGCCATGTGAAAATGGCACGTTTTTAAACCTCTTGTGTTCCAAAATAATTGTGAACGTGCTGTGGGAAGGGAGGGGAAGGGAAGGGAAGGGAAGGGAAGGGAAGGGAAGGGAAGGGAAGG
>NC_048894.1:8305533-8405891 GCF_011077185.1 Oxyura jamaicensis
AGGGAAGGGAAGGGAAGGGAAGGGAAGGGAAGGGAAGGGAAGGGAAGCTCTGGACATCGCTGAGCCCTTCACACATTGGCCAGGTGCTGCCTCTGTAGCATCACTCTGGCCCGGCATGGCTGGACCAAACGGGGCTATTTCCAACCCCAAAGAGCCTGCGGCACATAGACCCTGGTGAAAATCACTGTAGCCACCTCGTGCCCCCCTTGCAGACCTGATAGCAGCCGTCCCCATGGGTTACCTGTGCTCCCGCCACGCGGATTTCACAGGGGAAAAGCAGAGCCCTGCGCAAGGTCCCCGCATTTCGCAGCCTAAACGCAGACCTGCCTTCAAGGGTGGGGAGAACAATTCTGATGCAGAGCCAAACCCGGATCTTCCAGCGAGCACCAGAGCATATGGAGCCTCTCGCACAGCGCCGGGGAGGTGCAGGCCCGTGATGTTTCTCTCTCCGCAGCTGCTCGCCCGGTGCCAAGGTTTGCAGGTGCGTTAAGGCAGGATGCCCCCGCCGCGCGTCTCGGACCTTCCAGGCGCACATCACGGCGCCGGGGTGAATATTAAACAGACAGGGGGAGAGCAGCAGATGCGAAGTGCAAGGCAGCGCTGGCACCAGGGGTTACTCAATACCTGGAATTTGAGTGGGGAAAAAAAATGAAACTGCAAGTCCGCAGTATAAAATAACTAAGGTTTTCTGAAGGTTTTTACAAGGAGGCAGGTAGATGCCGATGCAGCTCGCAGTCTTGCAGCACAGACCTCAGCTTTACGGGGCTGATTTCAGAGCAGATTACCCTGGCTAAAGCTACTTTATGTGATGTTAATAGTTGCCAACCAAATGAAAGTTAGGGCTTTTTCATAGTAAAATAAGCATTTAAGGCTCCCAGACAAAACTATAAGCAGCATAAACCCTTTAAATTCCTTCAGAGATCCCAGCAGCGGTCAGCATTTGAATGCAGAACATGGCAAATAACTCTTGAACAAAATCTGTTTGACAGCAGATCCACTGCCGCTCCTCAGATAGGCTCCAGCACGTTGTGGCTGTCACTTTTATTTCCACCTGTCTCCAAGATAGCAGTTACCCACCTGTAGTGAGCACGCTTTTTTCCGGGAAAAGAGTGAAATGTCTCATTCCTGTCCAGCACTGCTGTGGTGCTTGGATCCTCTCCGAACACCCATGCTCACAGAGGGGCTCGTGGCCTGCTGTGCAACTGTTTTGGGTTTACTTGGCAAGGGTTTGGTATCGGGGGCTGCACGGGTGGTCTCTGTGAGCAGAGCCCAGCAGCTGCCCCATGGCAGAGCAGAGCCAGCTCCAGATGGCTCCAAAAGAACCCAGTGCTGGCCAGAGCCAAGCCATGAGCAACACTGGTTGGGCCTCTGGGAGAGCAGACGTAAGGGACAAAAAGGCTGTGCTACAGCAGCTGGGGGAGATGAGTGAGAGACCCAGCCATGCAGCCCCCAAGGTGAGTGCAGCAGGAGGGCAGGAGGTGCTCCAGGCACACAGCACGAGTTCCCCGCAGCCTGTGGAGAGGCCCCTGGTGGAGCAGGCTGTCCCCCTGCAGCCCATGGGTCCCACATGGAGCAGATCTCCACGCTGCAGCCCGTGGAGGAGCCCCCGGTGGAGCAGGTGGATGTGGCCTGGAGGAGGCTGCGGCCCATGGAGAGCCCCCGCAGGAGCAGGCCCCGGGCTGGAGCTGCAGCCCGTGGAGAGGAGCCCACGCAGGAGCAGGGGTCTGGGGGAAGCTGCTGCCTGTGGGGGACCCGTGCTGGAGCAGTTTGATCCTGGGGGATGGACCCCGTGGGACGGAGCCGTGTGGGAGCAGCTCTTGAAGAGCTGCTGCCCGTGGGCAGCCCCCGCAGGCTCAGTTCAGAAGGACGGCATCTCGTGGGAGGGACCCCGCGTGGAGCAGGGGCAGAGAGGGACCGAGAGGGAACGGTGGGGACGAAGACGCAGGGACTGACTGCAGCCCCCAGTCCCCATTCCCCTGCACTGCTCAGGAGGAGGTGGGAGAAGAGGATGAATGGGGTGAAGGTGCTTTTAGTTTGTTTTTAATTTCTCATTGCTCTAGACTGGTATCAGTAGGCAGTAAATTATATTAATCTCCCTATGCTGAGTCTGTTTTGCCCATGAGGATAATTGCTGAGTGATCTCCCTGTCCTTATCTCAACCCACAAGCTTTTTTTCATCCCATGTTCTCCCCGTTTTACTGTTGAGGAGAGGGAGCGAGAGAGCAGCGTGCTGGAGCTTAGCTGCCCACCAGCAGGAAGCCACTACAGCACCGCTGTCCCCAGCCTGCTGCAAGGCAGCACAGAGAACAAATCTGCCCCAGCACCACAGGCTCCCAGGCAGAAGGGGAGGCACAGGCACCATCTGCCCTCTCTGCACCGAGATAAGAGCCTGTTCGGCACGTCTGTTCGGCGAGACGTGAGGTCAAAGGCTGCGTGCGCTCGTATCTGCTGGAGGATGGCAGCTCAGGGCAGGGAGAGACTGATTAGTTTTCATTTCCTTCAATCGGCTGCCATGCAGGGAAAAAAAGGAGCAATATCCCTTTTATTGTTCCTAGATGTGGTTCTGGGAGATACTTAGATGTATTTATTTTTTATCTGAATGGTCATGAAACACCCCAATAAGCTGGATGACCCAAACCTCAGTGCAGAGGATGGAGGGAAAATGCAATGTGCCTCTCAGCTATGGACCAGCTATGCAAGATGCTGCGGGAAATGAATGGTATGAATGTTGTGTTTAGCACTTGGATGCTTGTCTTTGTGTGGCTCTTTGTAAATAGCAAGTTTCTTTCTTTCTTTCCCTCGATAACTCTTATAGTATCCCTCTGAACCAGATCAAACCCAGTGCCCTCCTCCGTCTTCCCCTTTGAGTGCTCTGAATGTTGGGATGCCTCAGAGGAGGGTTAGTGCTGTGCTCCCAGGCTCCTTTATCCAGCTGTACACCCGCTAACATAGCCGGGCCAGGCAAAGGCAGAGCACCCAGCACGGCTCCTGCCTGCTGGAGCCCCACATGGCCCTTGTTACGGGGGCAACACTGCATTAATCCAAGCCTCACCACCCCGGAATCTGGCCAAAACACTACAGAAACATCCCACAGCACTGAGCGGGCCAGAAGAAGAGCTGCACAGATTGTAGGGCTCTATCATTTTTTATTTATTTCATGGAGCCATGATGCAATTTTTAATCACTTTCTAGCAAATGTCTGTAGAGGACTTTGAAGACAACGATGCGTGCAGGAGCCTCTTTTGTCCTTTGCCCTCTGTGTCCAGCAGCATGGGTGACAGGTGAATGCATGCACACGTCAGATTCTAAGAGCCATTGCTCAAAGTGCTCCCACCAAGTAAACAGCACTGCATGCTTAAATATATCCAGGAAATACGTCCTTGGGCACAATGATCAGCCCACATGCACTGGAAAATGTCAACAGAGATACATAATTTTTCTACAAAACATACATGTGCAAAAACACACTTCATTTTTTTTTTATTTTTTTTTTGCTGTTGACTAGGAAGACTCTTTGTGCAAATGTATGAAGGACAAAAATCTGTCTCAGCAAAAACTTAATTACTAAAGCTTCTCTCTGATCAAGGATAAAAGGAAAGGCAAGCCAAAGATAAACTGTTTTTCACCCAGGAAAATTCTGTTAGCTTGTTGCATTTTTCTATTGAGTGAGTTATATGTGACTGAAGGAGATAAAACATCTCATGAACGCTTGCTGGAGGAGATTAACAAAAAGTTTTGGCAACCACGGTGATCGCTCAGGACTGAGTGCTATTTTATTCATCATTATGCATGAAGGGCTGATGCTATAGCCAGAGGCTGCAGTAGGCAGCTGAGAAATGGGACCAGGAGGTAAAGACCACAGCCATCACTGAGAGGTATTTTTGTGAGCATCTTGTTGCCTAATTTCCCATCCAAAAGAAGTGAGGTGTTGTTAAAAATAGATGTTTTTCCACTACGTGGGCAAGAAGCCTACAGAGACTCGCTCACATTTAAACATTAAATTTGCAGACTTTTACAGATAGGTGAGGTGAATTTCACCTGGGGTAAAAATTAATTTTGAACCCGGAGAAGTACAGAATGTTCATTTACATTTTTTTTCCTCTTTGATGACTGGATAAATCTAGGAAGCTGGCAGATTTTTTCCCTCTTCCCTCTTTTGGTTCTCTTCTCATATATTAAAAAAGGAGAGGTGCTGAGGATCACTTTTGGCCTGTGAGCCTAGGGCATCTGGGCTGCAAAAACCATTTTTTCCCACTGTACCATGCCTGCTGTCCCCATGCCATGCTTCCTTTGCTTTCCCTGAGGCCTCTCAGACTCCAGCTGGCCTAAAGAAACTTGTCACCTTCAAATTGTGCCACCTCTCCAAATCATTGCAGCTGGCAAATTATTATTAGAAACACGTGGAAACAAGAGGATGGCAGCCACTACAGAAACTTGTGACACCCAGGGTTATCCTTTACCATTGCAGACATCCATCATTTATCCCTTTTTGCTTCTATGGTTTGGGTTGGCAGGGACTTTAAGGACCACCCAGTGCCACCCCCTGCCATGGCCAGGGACCCCTCCCAGCAGCCCAGGCTGCCCCCAGCCCCATCCAGCCTGGCCTTGGGCACTGCCAGGGATGGGGCAGCCACAGCTCCTCTGGGCAGCCGGGGGCAGGGCCTCACCACCCTCACTGGGAAGAATTTCTTCCTTATCCCCAGGTGCTCCTTCAGCCTCAACACAGCAGCTTCAGAGAAGGAGGGATGGATCCTCCCCTGAGAGATGCAGGGTCACAGAGCTGCCAAGAAGGAACACGTCTGGGGGTTCAGAGCCCGGAAGAACTGGCATTGATTTTGCAAGGTTTCCCCATCCTCCAGACTATGATTTATCTTTTAAAAAATGTGAGCATTCCCATGTGGGAGTTATTACACCTCATTTTGAAGGTAACTATTCACTTTCCAGGTCCAGGAGGACTACTGGCACTTAACATCACCAAACGGAAACCTGGGATTTTCCCACCACCACCTACCCTGGCTCCTTCATGGTGCTCTTTTTTGAGCAACGGGCTAAAAAACAAAGCATCTTTGGTGTTTCAAATTCGGTTCTGAGCTTAGAAACCCATCTGACCAAAATTTGGCATTTGCAAACCTGAATTCTTCATCCCCTGTTCTCTAACTTGTGGAACCCACTCTGATTTGCAGTGGCTCATCAATTCAGAGCTAGAGTTGGGTGCGTTTAGTCTAATCCTATTGAAAAGACCTGAGTGAAGATTTTGTTTGTGGTAGGTTTTGTTTTGTTTTGTTTCTTTTTAAAGGCTTTAGTCCTAGACTAACACGACAGAAAAACTTGCAGGGACTAGCACGTCGTTTTGACTGCAGTATGACAGATAACTTTATTCACATTCGTACACTCCACTGCAATTCAATCTATTGTTCCAATGTCTGATTGCATGTGGGAACCAGGGATATACCTTGTACTCGACTGACAATATTCTAGGAATTAATTACAACTTTTTTTTTTTTTTAATACAGAAAAAAAATGTTTATTTGTTGTCTTTTTTTTTTTATTGCCTTCAGTGATCATCTGGAGAATTCTTGTAGCTACACATCTCACATGTATTTAAAGTAAAAAAAAAAAAAAAAAAAAAAAAAAAAAGATACAATGGCCTCTTTTTCTCTTCCTTTTCTTCCTTTAGAAAGAGTTGCGTGGAAGCTGCTTGGCTGTGCGTGGGTGCATTGTGTGTGTCAAACTCACCACGGGGAAGCTAATGAGGGGAGTTTTGCCTACAACTTAAACACCTCTTCCAGCCGTTCATTTGACTGGCATTTCAGGGAAAAGCTAAACCTTAGAGGAAGAAAGAAAATCCTGCAGCGTGTAGGTGACAGACAGCAATGTTCAGCTGCAGCTGATGTCACGGCGTGGCTCTGCAGTTTCTGCTGTGAGGCTGAGCTGCCCTGGGAGATGGCAAGCTGCCCTCCTGCCGCTGGCTTGCTCTGAGTGTTGAGTCTTCGTGCTGGACATGCCCTGTGGCTTTCTGAGATGCTCATCTGCCCCCATGCCCCACCAAGGAGGCTCTCCTGGAGCTCCCACGTGCCCAGGAGCTTTGTGATCTCTTTCCTCACTCAGCTGGGCGAGAGCACAGCAGGATTTTCTCTTTTAGCCCAAAATCCTGGTAGTCAAATGCCTCCTCGGAGTGAGTTTGCAAAATCCCTGTAGAGCAGGAGATTTACTAGAACTGTATCAATGGACAAGGGGAAAACAAATGGCTTTTAGTATGTGACACACTGCTTCTTTGGCCACCTGCCATTCTTTGTAAATGAGAATAAGGATGTCTAAAGGCAGAAATGATGCTTTTTCAAGTGATGGCTCCTGTGGTCTCGACAGGAAAACCCTGTTTTGCAGCGGAGTCTTACAGCAAATACAGGGAACTTTACCATAGGCAACCGCAGGCATTACATGTATTTTTGAGCTTGGAGACAAATCAACAGGCTGAACTTCCAACAAGAACCTGCAGCTTCCTGTCAAAAATGCTCATCCTAAAAAAAACACAAGAGCTTACTCCTCCTTGCCTTCAACAGGCAGTGCAATCCTTCTGGCAAAAGGGCTCTGATCCCCGCTGGGCCTTCTTGGTGCTCTGACGCTGCAGGTACCAAGAGGATTTACAGGAGGTGCAAGCTGAATTTTCTTCTTTTGATCCGTTTAAATATATTTTAAGACTTTTTGAATGTGTGAGGCGTACTGCTGAGCTGCATGGTAGGTGCTGCTTGATTTGAAAACATTTAAAAAAGAGCGCTGAGAACAGCTGGTTTCTGGCTGCCCCACGGACTGTGCTGGGGCCATCGCTCTACGTTGTGTTCTGTATATTCTTTTTGAAACCATCTATCTGAAATGCCTTTACAAGTGAAAAAAAAAAACAGGAGTAGGCAGGAATAGAAAGGGAGGAGAGGAAAAGAAAATGTAGTCAGGGCTGCCTGAATGGTCCACTGCTTTCTGAGGCTACATCAGTAGCAAGAAAAATGTAAGCAGCAGTAATAGGAGCACAGACAAATTGCTCTAAGCCCCATTATTTGATTTCCAAACAGCAACAAAGGGTGAGGCAGCAAATACAGAATTTGGATAGCTTTGAACAATTATGCTTACATTTTCAAAGCATCCTAAAAAGGGAACGCCTAGATGAATTTCTTGAATTTCTAAAAAAATTTCCTTCCCAGTAGGGAAGGAAATGAAATGGCACCTCATCAGAAAAGGACAAGCTTAGCCAGGTGGTTAATTGTGGGAAGAGCTAGCCAAGCACTTTACTCTTACTTGAGAGCAAACATCTGTTTTTTTCTAAGATTCAGACCAAGACAGGCAGAAGGGCTGAGGGTGGTGATGGAAAGTCAAGGTTGAATCCTACAAAAATTGCAATAAAAAGGGAGCCTTATGAGATGATCTCAGTAGTCACTCAGAGATCTAGGGCTGTTTCTCCAGCTTCAGCTTGGATTTGAGTTCCCTCAAATACCACTGGCTTTGATGTTCACTTTTCCTCATGTTTAAAAATTACAGCCCTGAAGACAGAAGCTGAGAGACGTTCACATTAACATTAATGCAGCCTTGGACACGTGGCCTGCTAATCCAAATAAAGCTGCAATAAACCACTTGATGATGAGCTGTAAGAGTGCTGCAGTGGGAGATTTGGGGTACTGAAGACCTGCAGATGCCAGAGTCTCACCTGCTTTGGGGCCCAGAGCAGACCCTCAATGACCCATGAACTTTTCATCACCCTAGTGTGAAAGCTGCGGAGGTGATCCTAACCTAAAGCCTTGAAGTCAGCGTTCAGACTGCTGCTGTGATCTAGCTCCAGTCAAGAAAACCACTTTTTTTTCCCCTTTAATAACTTCCTGGTACCTGGTGCTGGCCTTCACCTTCCCTGCTTGGTCATGGACCTGTTGGTCACTGGGGATGTGGCTGGTGGCCGTCGTCTTGTCTGCAGGGGACGTCTAGATGGCTCTGTTAGATGCCCGTAAGTTGCTGCCCCAGTCTGGAAAGGGATAACGATGACAAATGTCTCCCGTTCATCAGCATATTAGATAAATTGCATGTGCTGTAAAAGAACCAGAAGTTGAGCTTAGAATTTTATGTGAAAGCAAGGGAGTAGCTCGATCTGAAATAATAAGCTTAGTTTGAAGGAGAAATAAAATCAAGATGGATGTGTGCTGTGTTCCCAAGCCTCCCCTGAAGAAGCATGAACTTCACAGATGCATAGGCCTGTCTGGGAATATTCAGCAGCATCCATGTAGCTCATTATCACATGAGAGCTGGTCCAGGTACAGACTTCCAATTACCTTTAAAAATAATAAAATGCCTAGAAAATAATTTCATTGCATTTTCAGTTGCATTTTTCCCCTTATTGCAGGCATAAAATGATTGCTGTGGCTCTCGTCTGACACCTAAGAAGCACTAACAAAAACAGAGATATCAAGTATCAAAAAATCTCCTCCTTTTACATTATCACTGAAGAAGAACTGCTTCTTTCAGTTAAGCAGTGAGTTGCTGTTTTAATTTTCTGGACAGTTTTTCCGTGGCTTCTCTCCTGCTCCAGCCCCCTCCAGGCGCAGCAGCAAGCATGGGGTTCTGTGCCCCCAAATCAATGCATTTGCTTATAGGAAGGCTTTCTGATATCAAAACCCATTTCAGAAAAAATGCACATTAAATAGGTATCCCAGAGTATATTTTTGTTACTTTTCCTTAAAGTAATAGTTACTATTGAAAATTGTTTCTTGTTTCTTGAATGGCATTGTCTAAAATTAATGGCAATAGGCAACAGCTTAAGGTGTAGTTTTTCTAACTGGCCTGAAACTAAACGACCAAGTTTAATTACCTGCTCACACAGGTGACCGTAAGTAGGCTGTCAGCCTGGGTCACCCCAAAGTGGTGAGTTGGGCTGTCACCAGCTACAGACCTGCTCAGCAGCACTTGGCAATGATATTGGAGTCAAGAAACATCTCAAAACCTCACTTCTCTTCTATTTTATTTTATTTATTTATTTATTTATTTTTTAAAGTCTAACCCATCTGACTCCCACTGAAATGCTTTAGATAAACGTCAAGGCCCTGTGAAGAAGCCAGCATCCCTGCAGCTATGCACATACGTGAATTAGGGCTGGCTGCCCCCAGAGGGAAAGATCTGCAGAGGATGGAGAGGAGCAAGGGGCAGAGAGCAGAGGCAGAAGAGGGGACATTGGTTCCTAACTTACCTTTGCTGTGGGTACTAAGTGCAGGGCATTGAAAGAATTTGTACTCTGCTCATCCGTGGAGGGGCAGCGCAAACTGTGACCTTGGGACCATCTTTGGGCCTGGCACAGTCACTGAGAAAGGAACAGGACAAATCTCAGGTTCTTGCTCTGGGTGTCTTCCCTCCACTTCCTACTGGCTTCTCTCTGCATTCCCTGACCCACTTTGCCCTCCTTGCCTGTGGCCTGGGACCCGCCTGTTCGGGCTGTGGCTGCTTGTGGGTTGTGGCAAACCACAGCACGTGTCCATTATCCCCATCACACACCAGCATTCCAGGACCATAACATTTACATCTTTACATCTATATGTATGTGTATATATGTGTATAAAATATATATGCATAATATATATATATTTATATAATATTATAAATAAATAAATAAATAAATAAACGAACACATAGGAAAATGGGTAAACAAATCAGTTTTAACATGAGTGTACCCAACCAGTCCAAACCAGAGCAGAGTGCTTGCCATTGCTGGGGTCTCCAGTCCAAATCCCAGCACTGGCAGAGGCAGTGAGGGCCCTTCAGATAAATCTGTTGCCCTTCACGTTATTTGATGTTTCTTAGCTGCACTCTGCTTTTACAAAACAGGCTTTTTCACATCAGCCATCAAATTTGTCGTCTGAGGAGGGAGAGAAGCAGTTCCCACTTCCCATTCTCCTAAACACTCATCTGTTTTTAAACGGGTTTATTATGTCTCCATTCACGGTGAGAAATGTGCAGAACAGCAGTAGCATGAAGAAAATCGCAGTGGCTGAGCTTTTACCCAGAACAAGGCACCAGCATCTCCCCCCAGCTTGATCCCAGCAGGGACACCAGGCCAGGCTGGATGGGATTTGGGCAGCTGGGGCTGGTGGGTTGGGTCCCTGCCCATGGCAGGGGTTGGGACTGGGTGGGCTTTAAGGTCCCTTCCAACCCAAACCATTCCGTGATCCTATAGCACGCGCTGCCTCTCAAGGACAACCCCTCAAACAAGTGCCATCAGCCCTCATAAAGTATTTTGGAGAAGCTGGAACAAGATGAGATCACTCTACACGTTTCACTCAGCTTCTCCTCAAACCCCACTGCTTGCTCAAGGGCTGTAATTCCTTGTCCAGCACTGCTCCCAGCAGCAGCTGTCTTTCGACAGAAAGGGACTGAAATCCTCTGTAGTAAGGAGTGTGCGGGTTTCCACATGCTGTATCCTCTTTGTTCACAGTTTGCAGGCAATTTGAAATAAGCTATTGAAGATACCAAGGCAGGCTCTGCCTATTGTGAAAAGCTTTTATGAAGAAAAACTAAACCCTTGGATCAAGTTTGCTGGGGGGTGTTTTGTAGTGCCGAATATCCATAATTTTAACCAAGTACATTTTAAATAATACTTTTTAAGCCTGTCATACAAAGTACTGCTGCAGAATAATCCCGCCAGTTTGGAAACCCGTCTCTTCTAAATTGCTCTTTTAACACATACTTATTCCCCAAATCCTGTTTTTAACAGGAGGGCTGCCTTGATAGCCATGGAAAGTACATAAGCCTCACAATGAGATATGCAGTAATGCCCATTGCTGCTCTATACAGCGATGTCCAGCTGAAGCAGGAGCTCTTCATGGCAAATAGAAAGCAGTCCCGTGTTACTGATGTGTATAAATAACATAAAACAGCCCCTTGTATGCTCGTCTGGTGATGTGCAGACGGATGTTTGTATAGGATTCCAAATTCAACTGTTTTCAGAAAAGTGGGGAATTCATTAAAAAGGAGCAGAACTGGAAAGCAAGCCAAATTTCATGCCTGTAGCCCACAAAGAACTGCAGGATGCTGCCAGCTGTGAATGCTTGCGTGTGTCCAGTTGTAAGAAACAAGCCCAGGTGAGGAGAGCAGGTACACATGGACTTTCAAGATCTAGGGTCAGAATACCTGAATTGAAAAGGATGGAAAATGCTCGTTACAGCTGAAATCAGCAAAGGGGATAAGAGTCTCATTTGTCAAACCAAGCAGTCAGTGCTCTTTTATGCTTAAAACTCCACTTTTTGAAAACTCCACTGCACTGTGACTCTCCTGGTATCACTGTTACCTCTCTGTCAGAATTTCTGTTCGCATTGCCTCTCCGCTTATTCAGCCAGGTATGTCCGTGCTGCTTTTGCGTGTTGCAACACATTCAACCCCCTCCGAAGCATTCAAGTCCTACACATCAAGGTGCCAAGCAGGCAAACATGATTACTTCCAACCAGCATTTATATCACCAGAACTCGTAGTGGGTTCAGCATGCAGAAGAGGTAGATTTTATTTTCAACGAATAAATTGAGAGGGATCTAGGTGCTTTGTATGTATTAGAAATTCAGCAGGCATGCCGTGTAATGCTTTCTCCGTGAGCTTCCTGAATGTGCCAGGAACAAAGCACAGCCTGAAAGCCCTCATCCCAAACAGCCACAGGCAGATCTCCCCCTGTCCTCCAGACTCACTTCTATTTGCAATCTTTAAGTCCTAATACAGAAACCCAAAAACCTGCTAGTCTCCAGGGAGCTATACGTCTGTGTTAGTGGATGGGAACCTTAAAAGTGGCTTGCTTTCATTTGCTGCCATCTGTTTCTCCTCAGTACCTTCTGTGTTTTTTTTTTTGTTGTTTTTTTTTGTTTGTTTGTTTTTTTGTTTTTTTTGTTTTTTGGCTGAACTGGTGTGGTACACCTTGTGCTGAGCAGAGCGGTGTCTGTGCTGGGGCAGGAGAGCATCTCCTGACCAAAATACCTCTTGGACCACCTCCGGAGGATCCCTCATCCACCAAAGTGGAAGCGGCCCAGACAAAACTGGGGGGCATCTCTCGGACCAACCCAAATCTTCGCCTGAACAAAATCCCTCTTAATCTTGCTTATATCTTCAGCAGAGCCAGGCTCCTCGCTTGGGTTGCCACAGCCCCTTTCCCACCTTGTTTGTGGTCCCTGTCCCCCAACACACCCAGGGACACACGGAGGGTGCTGCACATTGGGCCCACCCGCTGATCTCCGCAGCGTGGCCAACCTCCAAAAAGTAGGGAAAAAATAAAGCCAGTAACAAAAGGAAGGTTTTCCTGCCAAATTCCCATTAAGCTGCCCAGATGGAGACCCAACGCGGAGAGGTGATGTTTTTACCTCTAACATTAGCTTCTTCAGTTTATTGTCCCTGTTTCTCAGAATGGACGACTAATTTTAATTTTAAACTAATTTATCATTGGTGGTTTTATACTTTCAGTACCCTTTTTTTCGTGTCAATTTTTCCACTGTGCCTGCAGTTAACTGAACTGCCTCCCGTATTTTTTTTTTCCATTATCACTAATTTCCCCGATACTGCAGACTGAATTTATGACTTTTTCTAAGCACTCCGTAATGTCACGAGCCAGCTGAGGATCACTGTTGTCCTCATGCATATTAAACCCAGCTGTACAGGGAGCTCCTGCCTTACCAACCACTTGCTTTCGAAAATAAGAAAATGGCAAGAAGCTCCTCTTTCTGTGTTCCTGCCAAAATCCTGCATTGCCTGAAGGAGAAAGGGGAGAGGTTGTAGGAAACCCGACCTAACTTCTGGGTGCCAGAGGTCCTTCCTTCCCAACCCACAGGCATCTCCAGCTCCTCAGAGCTGCTGGAAATGTCACCTCCCTGCCAGTTTCACCAGCTGGCCCTAGTGCGTTGCCAAGCCTCTGGTTCACACCGAGCCCTTTCTGGTAAGGAATTTTCACCTTTCGTGCTGCCTCTCACATCTGTCAGCACTCTCCAGGTCTGCCAATATCTCTCCGCTTTCCCCATTTCATGGGAAAATTTCTACAGCAGGCTGTGGGTCTGTCTTTCAGGACGGTTCACTCTTCCAAAAGGGAGGTTTGCAGATGGGCACCAACATGTGCAGATGTGCAGCGGTGGCTGTGCACCAGGAGATGCTGTCTGACTGCTCAGTGTTTGCAGGAAAACCAACACCTCTTGACAGAGATCTGGTTTTATCTCTTTTGGCACACTTTCTTGGCTTTAAATGCTTTTGCCACGTCCATGTCTGTGACCCCTTTTGTTTCATGCTCTGCTTTGGCTAGCTCACAACAGTCCTTAAAAAAGCTGTCTTGCCCATCACCTCTTTTTATTTTAGTTTTTATTTTTTTGACGCACTACCTGGGGGTCCTCCAAGACATTGCATTTACACAGCAGACAGGTACTTCCAGCCATCCCTGATGTCAGCGTGCACAGGGCATCGAAGCAAACGAGCAGCCACAAAGAATTTCATTGCTCCCATTCAGCCAGTGCTTGGCTCCTGGCCCCAATCTCAAAGGCTGGTTGGGCTGCAGGGCACATTAAAGCTTCCTTTGCTACCTGCATTGCCTCTCGCCACCTGCCCGTGCTCCTTCCCATACCACGCTTTGCAAATCTCCTCCCTAACGGCTGGCACTACTGTGTGGTTTCACATTTGTTTTTAAGAGTACGAGCTCCTGCTTAATCGCCTGTAGCATTGCCTCGCATTAAAGCTGCTGATTAAACCTCTCACTCCCCAGTAAAGTTTATTCCATCTTGGAGGAAATCACACTGAGTAGGTGGGGTGCCACAGCCACAGACCTCGGTGCTCCTCCACTGAGAAGCCAAGCTCCAACCATCCCCGCAGCAGCCTTCCTGGGGTTTGTTCCTTTACTCGGCAGCCCTCCTGCACTGCACCCCTTCACCTGCTCTGTCAAGGGGAAAAAATAGCAATTGCGTGAGCAGAAATGGGAAAGGGACAGATTTAGGGTGAATATGTATTATTTGGTGCGGTAACGTGTACAATAGTTGTAGCAACACTAATTTCGCAGGGCAATTCTTTTGTCGTAAGATAGTCGTACAAGGCAATATCTGAGAAAAAAAATAATAAAAATAAATACTTAAACTAGTTCTGATTGCTCTCTTTCTGAGAAGAATCATGAATGTGCAAGCAAAGCTCCCAACCCAACCTGCAGTGATTCTTCTCAACATACACCTATGGCAGAAGAGGGAAACTTTTACAATGCTCTGCTGTCTTTACACAACTCTCAGGTTTTTGAAGTTTGATTTCACGTCCACCCACAACCCATTTATCATAAGCTGGGTCACCCATTCACTAAGTTTCCTTTCCTATAACCTCCCTGCCCTGGCCTAGGCTGAAAGCACTATTGCAACAAAAAGTGTGATGCTGCCTTTTTGCCATTGCTACTCATCAAGTCACTTCACCGGCAGAAAGCCCCAAAACTGGGAGCTCAAGGAACAAAAATCTCTATTTCCCACCCTTCACAGAGCAGCCTTTCTTGCTTAAAGTTGTGGAAAGGGTTGATGGGGTGGAACTGGTTGGTCTTCGTTTTTCCCCAGCTGGTCTCAACATCAGCTCCTGCAGAAAATTCCTTCATTCCTATCTCCAGGCATTTTCTAGCATTTTTATTCGTCTTTAAATGATTTTTCTTTCAAGCCCTTGGCACGTCTAACGAACTAGAGCACAAATACGTGCACAGAGCTGCTCGTCCGGGCTGTTGTCATGGCAGGGCCCAGCAGGAGGTCGTGGGGTGCCACGCGGGGGGCTTGCAGGTGTCGGCAGCAGCTCTGGTGCGGGACGGCTGCGTCCTTCCACCATGCAGGCACGCGCACGTTTTGGGGGACGTAGCAGGAAGGATCCATGTCAGCACTGCTGGGTGCCACTGAAGATACAAGTATCACCATTCATAACTACCTCAAGTAGTCAAAAATCACAGCACTGACTTAAAAGTAATGAGATTTACAATTAACAACAACACACAAACTCTTGGAGTCAAGGAGCAACGTTTTATTTGGTACATGGCTCGTGATGGGTCACTTAGCCCAGTGTTGTGCTGCACATATGTACGGCAGTTTATAAAACTGCAATATGCACATACCAATAATTTTTTATTAACTTTGATGGCAGATGGTTCCTCCTTTTTAATTTTATTCTGCATTTAGGCCTGTGAAGCTTTCTTTTACATCTATGAAGGTGTTTGTTTGTTTGTTTGTTTTGTTTTTCCAAACAGGAAAGAGAAGTCATTCATACGCTCCCACTACTCCAAGCTCTGGGGCATTAGAAACTCTGAGTGTTACAGGAATTGCAGAAAAAAAAGGCAGATCTGGATGCTGGCTGTGGTCTCCTCAAACAGCAAATGCTACATCTTCTTAGAGAGGTGTTGACTAAGAGCCAAACATTCTGTAGCTCCGTCAGAAAGTACACAGTGTGTTCAGTTGTGCAGGAAACTCATTCGGCTGAAATCTATGTGGCTATTAGTACAAATTTCATCAAGATGGATTTTATTTAACCATCAAAATTCCTTCCGATATGCTTTAGTAAACCGAAAAATATACTGCAATAATAAGCTATCAGCAGGGAGATAATGACTTGGAAAAACCACCACCACTAATGCCTCAAACATCTAAGCACTGCAAGAGAGCCCTGCTGCCACGGTTGGTAAGCAAGCGAAGAGGAGACATGAGGAATTTGAGATCTGAGAGGGGCCCTGGAAGAGCTGCTCTCTGCATGAGGGGACATCCACCACTTCTGTCTGGAGTAGGAAGTTACCAGCTTCCAAATCAACAGACCATCCAAAGACTAGCTGCAACCTCTAACCACTTCCCACAGCTTTCATAAATGTGGATCCTGTGTTGTTGCTTCTCGTAAAGGGAGGATGCAACCTGTGGAAGAGCAAATGCAAGCTCCCGCTGAAACTCATCAAGAAACACAGTTCTGCATTCACCGGTGGAGATCCAGCTCTAAACAACTTTGACAATTGGGAAAGTCAGGACAACCCAAATCAGCCTCCCCTGCTATAAACCATGGAAGCCAAACCATGTTTATCATCACAGCATCCTGGGGATGCTCTGAGTCGATACCCTGTGCATCACACATCCTTGGTGATGTGACCAAAGCCCTTCCAAGGCAATGCTACGGGCAGCCAGCTAGCAAAACTCCATTGGTGAATGGAGTCAAATCCAGTTGGAGGCCGGTCACTAGTGGAGTCCCCCAGGGCTCGGTACTGGGACCAGTCCTCTTTAACATCTTCATCAATGATCTGGACGAGGGGATCGAGTGCGCCCTCAGCAAGTTTGCAGACAACACCAAGTTAGGTGCGTGTGTCGATCTGCTCGAGGGTAGGAAGGCTCTGCAGGAGGATCTGGATAGGCTGGACCGATGGGCCGAGGCCAACGGTATGAAGTTCAACAAGGCCAAGTGCCGGGTCCTGCACCTGGGGCACAACAACCCCAAACAGAGCTACAGGCTGGGAGATGTGTGGTTAGAAAGCTGCCTGGCAGAGAAGGACCTGGGAGTTTTGGCTGACAGTCGGCTGAATATGAGCCAGCAGTGTGCTCAGGCGGCCAAGAAGGCCAGCAGCATCCTGGCTTGCATAAGAAACAGCGTGGCCAGCAGGTCCAGGGAAGTGATTGTCCCCCTGTACTCGGCTCTGGTGAGGCCGCACCTCGAGTACTGCGTTCAGTTTTGGGCCCCTCGCTACAAGGACATGGAGGTGCTGGAGTGTGTCCAGAGAAGGGCAACAAAGCTGGTGAGGGGTCTGGAGAACAAGGCTTACGAGGAATGGCTGAGGGAGCTGGGACTGTTTGGCCTGGAGAAGAGGAGGCTCAGGGGCGACCTTATTGCACTCTACGGGTACCTGAAGGGAGGCTGTAGCAAGGTGGGGGTTGGTCTATTCTCCCACGTGCCTGGTGACGGGACGAGGGGGAATGGGCTAAAGTTGCGCCAGGGGAGGTTTAGGTTGGATATTAGGAAGAACTTCTTTACTGAGCGGGTTGTTAGTCACTGGAATAGGCTGCCCAGGGAAGTGGTTGAGTCACCATCCCTGGAGGTCTTTAAAAGATCTTTAGATGTAGAGCTTAGGGATATGGTTTAGTGGAGGATTGTTAGTGTTAGGTCAGAGGTTGGACTCGGTGATCTTGGAGGTCTCTTCTAACCTAGACTATTCTGTGATTCTGTGATTCTGTGAAAGCAGCTCCCAGGGCTGAAGAAGATCCAGAGATTACAGCTCCAAAGCACACTACAGGGAAAAATGTAGAAAAGGACTCACCAGGTCTGAAAGCTCCCAGGGCTGGGAAGAAGTGGTAATTAAATGCCAAAACTATGAGGTAAAAAAGTGGTATTTTGGTTTTGTACTGTAGAAAGCAGGAAATGATCAATGACTACTTTGGCTGTTCTTGCCACAGAAATTGATGTTTTTCTTACTAAGTGCTGTTCACCTTGAGCTAAAGAAGAAAAAAGTGGTCAGGAGGAAGGAAGAGACTCAGTGACGTAATGAAAGTCTCTAAGAAAGAGGGTGATGCCTCTGTGTTGGAAAAAATAAAAAAAAAAAAATAAAAAATCACTTTTGGCAGGGAGCTGGTGGAGAAAGCCAGGGGTGGAAGGAAGGAATTCATTTTTCAGGAAAAAAAAAAAAAAAAAAGTACGAGTTTGAGTTGAAAAGCTCCTCCTGCACATTGGCAGACCCTGATTTCACGGGCAGATATAACCCCTGTATAACCCTAGGAACCTAAGGAAGCCATAAAAATACAACCAGTCATCAAAGTAGGTGCACAAGGTGGACCTGATATTTACATGCGCATCTCTCAGTGTCCTGCAAACCCCTCATCTTGCTGCCTTTGCTTCCATGTGACATAAGGGAGATGTTGTGCAGACCTTAATGCAGCTTTAAGGCCCCAGCAAAGGGCATTGCTCAGCACCATCCTGAGGGCACCGTCTGCTCTGGTCCTTCAGCCTCCTGCACAGCAGGGTCACTTCCTCTGACCCAAACACCTGGCAAAAGGCTATCGTAGTAACAAAAGACATAAGAAAAAAAAAAAAAAAAAAAAAAAAAAAAAAAAAAAAAAAGCTTTCCCGGCTATAAAATTTCTTTCTTCATTAGGAAAAGCAAGTTAGAGACCCTAAAGATTTTATGACTTAATTCTGGGACATGAGATGTGAAATAATATTAGGAGCATGGTTCATTCCTGCTGAGGACCATGGGCTTCCAGACAGCAGAAGCACACATGCCCTGACCAGGAAAGACTTTTCTTCTGGAGGTGCAAAGCCTTCAGCTCCAGAGCCAGCTCTGTATGGATCTTTGTACAAAACCCACCTCGTTTTCACTCCTGCCTGCTCCCACCAGTGGCTTGAGTTCAGAAACACAGCTATGGCCAGTGAGGCTGTTCTGACAACATCTCTTCTTCTGAAAGGTGCTTCTTAGTCTTGCACCCTTCTTGGGTGGAAGCTCCTCCATCTGGGAGGAGCTGCAGGTCTGGAGGGGGAAGCCACAGCTGCAGCTTCTGAAACGTCAGGCAACGCATCAGACATCGTGGGGGGCTGAGCTGGCCATTGTGTTCAGCCTCCTGCTAGCTCTGCATGAGGAAAACACCTCAAAAAGGCCTCGTAGCTCTAAACTGGAAGAAATGAGGAATCTCATCACAGGGTAAATCCTCAGAATTTAACTCCTTAATGATGCAGATGGTGCCAGATCTGCTCCCGTGACATAGGTCCTAAAGAAAATAAAATAAAAAAGAGAAGAAAAAAGTCCAATCATCTGCCCATCATTCTGCTAATCCCAACCCACATATTGCTCCAGATATGGAAGGGTAGGTCTTTGCTCAGAAAACCAAACCCTGTTATTATATCTTCACTGGCATCTGCCATAAATAAGTATACCTGAGAGTACCCACCTGGCTTTGGGTGCAGGGTTAGGGTTTGCATTGCAATTTATTTTGGTCGCTCCAAAGACCGGTTCATTCATTAACTGATGCTTTTGCCTGGTAATTAGTGCCTAGCAGCACCTTGGAAACAGTGATCCTATTTTGTGGGTGACTTAATGCAGAGTCCTCACTGCCTGAAGAAAAGAGAAGAGGCGTCGTGTTTACGAACGTGCCGGGAAGCTGTGCAGCAAGTGCTTCTGCAGACAATGCCCACACTCGCTCTGCAGGAATGTATAACTAATGCACTTCTGGAAACGGCCTCATGAAGCAGAAACCATGAAGCCAAGAACAGATGGGAAACAACCTTTCACTCACTGCTGCATTTTGAAATTGGAAATAATTTCTAAGAATGCAAATGAACAAAGTGACTGCAGAAGCAGAAATACTTCTGATATGGCATTTCCACCCTTTTCATGTGAACACTCAAGTCTTCCCAGAAATGCATTTACTTTAAGTGATTATCTGCTATTTCTTTATTTTTTTTCTCTCTTCTCTCTTTTTTTTTTTTTTTTTCCTCAAGTGTTTAATTGTGAGAAAATAATTATAGAGGAGTAATGTGATGGGCTCAGTGACTGTATGTGTGCATTATTAAATATCTTCAAGGAAATCCTGCATAAATTTCAAGCTGGGGTTTTTATATCTACAGCATGCCACAGCAGACAGCCCAAGGACCACGAGGAAGAAGAGTTTACCACCAGGAAGCAGAGGGTGTATTCCCTGTCCCACTTCTTATTGGGCTCAATCTAAAAATAAAAAGATGAAAGGAAATTTGTCACAGGCAGGACAGGAGGTTTAAAGGTGGGTGGAAGGGCTGACGAGCAAGTAGAGAAGTGATTCTGAAGAAACCATGAATGAGGAATAAATATGTCAAGAGGACTGAGGGAAACAGTTGTGATATTTATGAATTCGTAGAAAGCAGGTAGGCATGTTTTATGTTTTATTGTGTAATTTTTCCTTCAAGGGAAACAACTTTGTGGTCAGGTTATTTCGTCTCCCACACTGTGGCTTTGTTGTTTGTAGAACAAGAAGCAAAATAAAAGAGATGAGATTCATGGCTTAATTTCCCCCTACAGACATGCAATGAGCAACCCAGTGGCTCTCACAGGTGATGAGACCACAAACTCTGGGGCTGAAGATTGCCTTTACACCAGTCCCTCCACAAGCCTGAAAATGCCCTGGGGATAAAGCCCATGGCCATAGGGCTCGAGCTGAGTGGACGGATCGTCCTGCTGGTGGGAATCAGACCTTAAATTGCAATTTCCAACAGCTCAAGCAAAGGGCTGTGGAGGAGTGTTGGTTCTGCCTGCTGGACAATGAATCCCCAGGGCAGCTTTGCAGTTCCTGAGCTGGGAACGAGCCCCAGAGGGCTCCCTGGACCCCAGCATGGTGCACACCATCAGTCACTGCAACTTCTGCACTGATAGAGGTGAGCTGCTGCTAAAACCATGATCAGCTAGGAAAAGCAGGAGCAGGAATGCTGGAGACTGTCACACTGGTGGAAAATCACCGCCTGAGCGAGCAGGAGCGCGCTGCTCACGTAAACCTGGAGATGAAAAGGCCATTTCGGTGTGCCTCATATGCACTACAGAGCACTACAGCTGCTCAGGCTGTGAGAAGGGATTAGAGCTCATCTTCTGGCTTGTCACTGAATCATTTTTAGACTAATAGGGGGAAAATAACAGTAAATGAATCAAAGAGAATGTGAGTTAAGCAATCAGGTAACACATCTAATGGAGATAAAAATGATGGAGACTGAAAGGGCTGTGTCTTTTCATTTGCTCTTTATTAAAAATACGAAGATGAAAGGCATGCAATACCTCTGAGAAATAAGCGTGGCTGAATTGCAAGAGTGACACGAATTACCCAGCATTTACCCTGGAAGAACAAAGACTTCTGCACGGAGCAGCATCCATGCTTCACCTTCCTGAGTCCTCGCAGCACTTGTGAGGGAACAGCCCTGCTGGAGACACCGAAGGTGCTCCCTGGCATGGAGCTCCTGCCTGCTCTTGGCCCTTTCAAGGTCAGTAAGAAGACCAAGGTGCTGGGCCACGGGTCTCTTCACGCCCAACTCCCAATTCTTTCAGCCTCCAACATCAGATATATGTTAAAGAGCCCCCAGGGATGTAAGGTGTTACAGCATGAACTGTGCCGTCACTTCTCTTTCTAGTCAGAAGTAGGAACTACAAAGACTCTTCTGATTAAAAAATAAATAAATGAACTGAACAAAATCCATCCACTCGGGAAGCTGACTTGCTTAAACCAGAGGTTCAGAGGGGCTACATCCTCAGGGTACAGATCCCAGGGGGCTATTTTATCTAGTCCAAAGCCTGTGTCCCTTAATGGAGCTGGTAGATCTGTGCACCATGGGCACAGCTGGACAAGCTCCGAGTCCAAAGCTGGTTTCAGACAGCAAACATGCAGCGCTGCATCTGTAGATGTTATGCTGCAAAGCAGCTCATAAATTTGAATCTCATGACCACTCAAATCTTTGCATCTCATGGGAGTGCTGGCTGCTCTCCCGGCACCCAGACCTGCTGTTTAGCCCATAATGCATGGCACGAATTGGAGCGGTGGCACTGAGTCTTTAAACAGAGGCAGTGGCTCATTCCTCTTGGTGAAATGGTGCCTTTTCGCTGCCAGGCAGGCAGCAAGGAGCTGTCTTTTACTTAAAGGTTTCACTTTACGAAGGGAGTTAGGGTAGCCAGGGAACATGGAGAGGTAGCTCAGTTATTCCCCTATGACATGCTGATGGGCAGAGGTGACCAAAGCCATGGGCCAGATTGAAAGGGAAAAACACAACTGTGCATGCCATGACCAGAGACAGGAAAGCAGCCATGAAGAAGGATGCCCTGAGAGAAAGGACCATACTGAGCCACCAAATGAACCTGCTAGAGGCAGTGGCTAAATCCCAGTTGACTTCGGCAGAAGATTTATCAGGACCCAAAGCTACAGGTCATTTCTCCAAATAAAACATGCCCCAGATGCAGGATGTTTTTCCCCACTAGTATCACTTTATATTCTGCCTCCCTTTTCTTCCACTCAGTTTCCAGACAGGGGAAAACTGTTCACATAAAAGCTGATTTCTTTTCAGGATGTTGGAGAGCAATAAAGGGAGGTGGTGGCTTTCTTCATGCTGCTGGGAGCACATCATGTACCAAAGGATGGCTTTTTTCCATATTTACTGCGGAGCATCGCATCTCGTTTTGCCAACTTTTTTGGCATGCTAAGCAACAGAAAAATAACAAGTTTGAGATAACTTGTAAGATTTTAAATTATGATTTTCAGGGACACCTTGAAATGCTGCGTTTGAAAATCTAAAAATTTAATATGTTTTTGGCTATGAGCAGGAAGTCATGAACACCTGAGGGTGCTTAGCAGCAGGAAAAAACTTGCCTTTGATATGGGATGGTACCCACAGCAGGAGGGAAGGCAAAATGCAACCTGTTACTTGAGCACATGGATTTGATTGCTTTCTGCTTTGCATTGATTTTGTACGCCGTGAATTCACTGACTTTAATATAGTAGCTATTGATTTGTACTAGTGATAGAGAAGGGAGAAGCTAGCCCCCTCTGTGACAAGCAAGCTTGTTTGGTTTTATGACAAAGATTTTGCTTCCATGCAATTACAAATGAAATGACTGGTTCAAACTGAAATACCATTTTCCACAGGTTACACGTGCAGGGCTTGGCAGGGCTTGTCCAGCCTCTGAGCAGCGGTGCTTTAGGGTGAAGGGAAGGCAGGGACGTACACACCTTCTCCATCTAATCCCAGCTGAACTGCACTGCCCTGACTCACCACCAGTCCATCAGTAATGTGTTTTTTTGACAATCAATTTATTATTTATTTATTTATTTATTACAGTCATAAAGGCAGAAATGCAAATCTCCGTGCTTCAGCCACCACGTCTAATCGCTCCTTCCTCCGGGCTGCTTTTATTTTTGGTTTGGTTTTGTGTGATTTGGGCTTGGTAGAACATCCCCTGGATAATAAGACCTGGTAGTGTCAGCATTAAAACCAAGTCAAGACCCCCCCAGCCTGCCAGGGCTGAGTCATTTGGAGGTCTGAGGCTGCGGGCGACCCAGACTGTCCATCCTCCTTTGGTGTCACTTCATGAGATCCTCCATGAGCACCAAGCCCACAGCTGTGCTCAGGAGAGCCCATTAGCTTTCCATGATCTTTGATTCACTCAGAAATGAGTCAGACGTGGGGAGCCTGGGCATGATCAGGCCATCTCTGAGGAGCTCCAGCTAGAGCTGCGTTCTCCTAAGCAGCTGCAATACCCAGACTCGCTCCCAGGTAAAGAGCAAGATCACAGCGTGCCTCTGGGCTCGGTGGAGAGGGGGCTGAGCAAGCAGCAGCTGCCTCCAGACCTGTGCTAATGCACTGAAGCTGCCAGGTATAAAACCAAAAATAAACCCTGGCCGTGAATTCATGCCAGTCCCTGCTGGCAGCTGTGCCAGCCCACGATCGCACCTCTCTGCAGTCCCACCAGCAGCACTCCGCCAGCAGCATATGGAAGCAAAAGCAGCACACTGGCCAAACTGGGCTCCCAGGGATGTGGCTTCCTTCCCTGGTGAAGGAAGGTTTTCCTAAGGCTGCATAAAGCAGCGCCCTGTCGAAATGTTTTGTCCACAGTAAATGTACTTTGCAGTTACCGCACTCCGTGAGCCCAGCCTAAGGGGGTGTGGGGAGCAGGCACAGCCTCAGTGCTAAGCAGCAGGAGGGATGGTTTAGGTAATTCATCATATTAGAAGTGCCACATGAGATGGAGCAAATTAGACGGCTTGTTCAGCCGCTAATGAAAAGAAGAAAACATTTCCAACCAGAGCACTGTGAGCTCCTCTGGTCTCCTGCAAACTCCAGAAAGTTCACGGGGGGACACGAGTAGCACTGTACATGACGAGGTGGTGCAGGGCTGTTGCGAGGGGAAGAATACAGACTTCTTGCACAACAAGGTCTCAGGGTGGCCTTGAACACAGTGACTAAGCACAAGGAAAGATTCTGAGGCTTGTAGCAAGTTGGGAATGAAGGACCCATCCTCTCACGTGTCCTCAGCTGAATGGTGCAAAACAACTCAACTGCGCTACGGAACAGGTGATTATATATCTGTCAACAGGTGCTGATGTGTTAGACGGATATAACAGCATAATTAAATAAATAAGAAAGAAGAAAATGGGCTTACCCTCAATGTAGGATGGCTGAAATATAGCCCTCCTGCCACGTGCCTGCAGACCATCTCCATGGGACACAGCCTGGAGAGCTCAAGCCTAGAGCCAGTCCCCACCCAGTGCCCTCCTGCCCCATCTCATGGGCAGTGGAGAACCTTCCTCCTCCCCCTCATCCTTGAGTGGCAGTGAAGCCAGTCTAGTCATGGCCAAGTAGCAACTGGGTTTTCCATGGAAATTGTAACACTTACTCATTTAAGCCAACTATTTCCAAATATTTTCCTGTTTATTCCGAAAAGCTCTGTGCCCGTGAACATTCCTGTGAGCTAAGTCACTGCCTCTATTTCAAGCACCAATAATATCCATGCAAAGCTAGCAACAAAAAGGCAATAGCATCGCCCTCTTTATAACCACGGGCATATGTTCATGTTATTGCCTCTGCGGCATTTTTCTAGCTTTGGAATTATCATGGCAAGGGAACGAGCCAGATGGAAATGGGAAAAGAAAACCCACCTCCAAATTCAGGGTGTTTTCTGACTTCTGGACCCTCAGGGGAAAAAAAAAAATAAAAAAATGTTGCTCCTTTGTGAAAAGACTAGAAAGCAAAGTGCATGTTAATTTATTTAATGTCTGTTTGGCCTTTCTACCTTAAGTGGACCACGATTTTTAAATTATGTGATGCATAAATAAGTATACCATTTTTGTGTGCCATCTCTCAGAGATTATATATATTTCCGATGTCCAAATTACAGCGAAATAAAGGTCAGGGTCCTATCGATGCCATGTTCCAGAGGACACAGCAAAACCTTCAGCTCATCAGTGTTTTTCCTTTCCTTTGTGTGCTTAATGTTATATCTTGTTATTCTAATGGGGAAGATTATCCACTTTTAAAACAAGTTTTCAGTATTGATGACACCACAAGCACAGCTTGGTTGAGCTGGCTTCTGCCTGGGAATGTTCAGTGCCCTTTTTAAGAATTAGCTTGCTGGATATTTTTTCTCCTTTGCCTTGTCGGCCTGGAATCACACGGGAATCAGAAAGGTGGAAGGCAAAACTTCAAGATAATACAGAATTTTTCAGTACCCTTTTTTTGTGACCAAAGACATTTTGGCCACAAAGGACTCATTCTGAAATTCAAAGCATTTGGTTTTGCTGAGTAGCAATGTGAGGAATATTGAAAGTTTATGCTTATCTGTGAGGATCATCTGCACTGAAGTTTGCAATGGAAAAAAAGCTAAACAAAATAAAACAATAAAAAACAAACAACAACAACAGCAACAAAAACACAGAAGGCAGGCTGGGATTGAGTATCCAAAATTACCTGGATTCTTTTAAAAGTCATAGTTAGACTCTCGCACTAGCTTTCCTACAGAATTTCTCAGGGTGGGACTGAATTTCAACTGGTAAAACCACATGAAGGCTAAAATATAATCCTATGCTACTTTGCAGGAAAAAAGTCTTGATTTGAGTATAGAGATGAAAGGGATGAAAGCTCACCCAAACCCTGGTGTGTGCTAGCAAATAAAACAAGGTCCAAGTATGTCATTTTTCCACTTGCCATTAGCCAAGGACTGAGGTGCTGCTAAAATCTTCCTGAAATCCAGATACTGACTTTTCTTATCCATCTTGCCCTTAGCCCTGTGCTCCTTCACTTTTCAAAGAACTCAACCAGATTTCTCTAAAAATATGAAGTGAGCGTTCCCAAGAATCTAACTAAGCACTAATCAATCCTTCAGTGGGACAGATGTGTTTTCTAGTAATAATAGTAATTATTTCTGAAAGCCCTTGGAAGTTTGACTGCTGTTTACCAGCAGTAAGTAGGAATAGAAGAGGAACTATTTCAGGTCATAATGCCAGCCTGCTGCTGTGCTCAAAGAACCAGTTCTCTTCTGCAAAGTTCTTTTAATGATGAAAGTTTCCAAGATTACTTTATTAAGGGCATTTCTACAAGACACAGGTGTAGAAGTATTAGCCAACTTTAGAGAAATGGGGCAATTGGTAATGAATCACCATTAAATAGGTCATGGCTATTTAGATTTTGTTACTTGAATAGAGAAATTTAAATGCATTAACATTCTAGGTGTTTTTAGGGAATGTATGACCGATGCACCCATAAATTACCCCCGGATCAAGTTAACCACAGGCATATGTCCCCCCCTCACTTGGACACACATGCACATGAATGCAGATCCTGCAAATCCACCCTCTCATCAACCAGCCTGTGACAGATAAATCAGAAAATAGGGGCTCAAAGCACAGTGGAAAACCAATCTAAAAACAAATACTCATTAAAATAAAATAAAATAAAATAAAAGATATGGACAAAGTTTTCACCAATTCAAATAAAGTAAAACGTTCTTCATCAAAGAAGCTGTAGATATGACAGGACAAATCTTTCCATATGGCTAGTCAAAATGGAATCTCAGCACCAGTCAGAATTTGTAGCCAAAAAGGTTTTTAAGGCTGCAGGCTCACAAAGATATGCATTGAAGAAAGCCAGCCTTTGTCGTAGGTTTTCCTTTGCTTTGTTTTGTTCTTCTGATTCTTCCTCACTTCCACTTCATTAGGATTCCAAGAGCGAGACAAGCCTGTAGCACTGTGGTCCCACAAGCTATCGGGCACAGAAGGTGCTCACCATGAAACCAAGCCCTGCTCCTACGCAGAGGAGGCAGCCTGGCTGCCGAGCTGCCCATCACACTGCATGAGGAGCATACCCAAACCTTAACCCCCAAACGCAGCCTCCTTGGACTTCACTTTCACCATTACATGACCTGCTTTTCAGTCCTGTAGTGCCTCCGAACAGCATTATCATCTCCCCCAGGAAACATCAGACCAAGTGCTTTATACACACAGAGACGATTGAAAGAAATAAATGTTGTCTTGAATTAAATAAATAAATAACAACAGCAGTTACCAAGAACAACAATGATATATTTTCCATTGACTAGACATTGTCAAAACTTGTAGTATAAAAACCTACATTCTAACCCTGCTCACTTGATAATGAGTTTTGTTTGTTTGTTTTTATCACTAAACCTTGGACCAAACTCCTGTTTTTTGGCTTAGTTCTGCTGCCCTGAAGACGATGGTAAACTTTTCATTAAGCTCTGGTGGGAGCTGAGTGGGGTTGTAGTGACTGCTGTAAATTTCTCTCATAGATGCTAAAAAATGGAGCTAAAACCTCGTTGCGTGAGTCTTATGGATGTCTGGAAAATATAATCAGTGTTTACAGTTTCATGCAACTGGTGGCAGAATTAAAATAAATACAAGCCTGAGTAACGACGTGCTCCTTTACTGCTCTGGTTTAATTCTGGTCTCAAAAAGAAGGGGAGACAAAAGAAAAGAAAACGAGGGCTCCAGACTGAAACCCTGCAGCACCTACTGCTCACTCCTGCTTGAAAATTTGCCTCCATTTGTTTAGTGAAATTTCCTCCTACTCTCCAATTATTTCTCATTTTGTTCACAGCTGCGCGCTACTTCAATAATTCCTTCTGTGAGGAGACAAACCAAAGACTCGGGTTTTAAAAACACAGCCCCGGTGCCTTGACGTTGTGACCAAATTTATCTGAATTAATCGTCCTTTGGTGCCTCTTCTGCTGGAGCCAGGCTTTGTTTAGGAGACCTAGCGCTGCCGGAGGAGCGGATATTATGGGGAGATCTGCCCGTTCCTGTGAATTTGCACATTTCTCAGCTGGCAGGCACCTTTCAGACACCTTCAGATGGCTGCGAGGAGGAATTTTTCCAACACGAAGGTGTTGGCCTCTCTGGGAGGCAGCGAGCAGTTAACGCTGGAGCTAATTACGGTGAGGCTGACAGCGGCTGACACATCTATTGTTTGATGAAGGGGCCACCGGGATTTCTGCCGAGCGAGAGGGAGGGATGCCTTTCTCCATCTCCCCACAGGCCCTTGACACCAGGGAGCGAGAAGACAAGGATGCCAGACCTTCTAATTATACACCAGCAACCTGTGAAAACAGAGCTTTGGAAGTGTTGGTTAAAAATAACGCCCCCAGGTTCGGAAGCCAAGCGGCATAAAAAGAAAGAGCAAAAGGGTGGGAGTGGGGAGGTGGGAGAGGTCTTCTGCTCGGCCCCTTGTGGATGGGGCCAGCAGAGCTCCTGGCCCCTGGTTCACAAAGCACATGTACAGGTTTATATCTCCTAAAGCTTTGGCTGTGTTTTTATTTTATTTATTTTATTTCCCAAAGCAGTTTGACACTCAGTTTAAAGATACCTTTGTCAAAAAATAGTCCGGATGTCATTTACCCTTAGGACAACTGCTTTCCTGTTTTCCTGTAAGGAGAATTATGGGCATCTAATGCTGAGCCCCAGGCTTTGAAGACCCATGCTCAGCTCTGCAGCAGACAGACCAAGGTAAGGTAAGCAGGGAATCTCTGCAGCTGGCATTTGCTGCAGATAAACCTGAGATCTGCATAGGGAGGAACTTCTGTGCATTGAGCTTTTGTCTGAAAATCATCTGCTGTCACTAAAACAACATTGGAGGAGTGTTCTCTGAAAACCCACCTGCATCCCACTAAGGGATGGTCCACAAACGGGGATATGGATACAGCAATGACAGGCACTGAAGTGCTCCATGTTCAAATCTGCATTGATCTGGTAGCTTGTAAGGTGTGCACCGTGTTAATTGTTGGATATTAATTGGATGGGAGAGTTGCCTTACAGAGGGACGACCTAACCAGCAGACTCATTATCATGTCTGGTTCAATATACAGAGTACTCCAACAATCAGAACAGCTAACAGCAGTGGGGAGGACACAAAAGCTCTCTCTACCCAAATGCCCAGATGGTGGTTGTCAAGTGGGATCCCATTCCCAGATGTTGTCCATCTCCTGAGCAGCTCTGAGCTCCTCTGGGCATCTCTGTGCACAACAGATACTCTGCCTCGTGATCACCTCTACCACCCCAAAAAATTGGTCCCTCGGGGTTATTAAACTGTCCAGTCTGGGGGCTTAGTGCTGGTCTAGAGTGAGTTCAAAACCCCTAGAGAAGGTTTCCTGTGTCCTAGTGTCCCTAAAGTCTGGGGTGAAAGGATCCTCCTCTTCCTCTCTGGTTTGTGACCTGGGACCTCCAAGTGTCTTCACTGGGTAGTACTGGAACATATGAGTAAAATATGGAACAACTTGACACTAAAGTAACTTTTCTGAGGAATGATTATCCATCCTGCCTCTTCCATTAACCCACCCAGCTGTGAATACAACAGAGTTAATCAGATGAGTTTCTTATCATCTAAGGATGACGACATCAATATTCCCTCCTCAGCTTTTTCAGAACAGTTGCTCAGCCCACGGCTTGCAGCCCAGCAGCTGCAGCACTCAGTGGATTCTCAGGCCCTTTAATTACATAAATGGAAGAGAAGCCCCACAGCCACAGAGATGGATCCAGCCCATGTCCCCATTACTTTCCACCTAGCATGGCTGACCCCCTTGCAAACTGTTGGCGTCACAGAGCCTAAAACTTGCCAGCCTGCTCTCCGGAAAGGCACTTTGATTAGGGCAGCACATCCCAAAATGAGAAAGGATTGCCGTCATATATCTGGCTCCTGGTTTTATCAGTGCCCGCAGCTCCAAGCCAAAGTGGAGTATTAGGAGGTAAATCACCTCCATAGGTTTCTCATGGGCACTCAGGAAGAGAAAGCAATTTTAGGCAGGACCACAAGGAATTCCTCTTCCTTGGTAAGGAAATTCTATTATCTCACCTCGTGCTCCAGCGTTGCCTGTCAATATTAAACTAAATAAATAAGAGATGGGGAGAGGAAACCAGAGGGAAGTGATGCTCTGTCAGGGCTCTCGAATGGCAGAGCAGCACAGCTCGCTCTCACTGCCCTGGCTCTGCAGCTCATGATCCCCCCTCCCTTTTTTTTTTTATATCTCTGCGGCAGTGAAGTTGATGCCCCCACTAAGACAACAGCACAACCCATCTTCTCTGCTGGCTGTTGGACTTTCTGATGCGAAACTGCCACTGTTTAGCATCTTCCACAGGTACACACACAGCCCAAGGTGCACAAACACACCGGCCTCTTGCCCCCTGAAGAAATGTACAGGCAGTGGTGCTGCTCTCATTCCCTGTTTTTTGGGTTGTTGCACAATGCCTGGCGTTCCCCCAGCAGCCTACCCACAGTCACCACTGGGAGGATCACGGAATTTGCCCCTTTTTCCCCATGAGTTTCCAAAGACAACTTTGAAAGTGCACGAAAGCCCCTGGCAAGCTTGGATGAAAGGAGAGAAAAGAAAGATTTTGTTTATTTATTTATTTATTTGAGGCTGAGCCCCTGAACCGTGCAGGACAGGCAGCAGCTTTCAGAGAAGGAGTTTGTGGAATAGGAAAATAGTGAGTACTGAGTGCTGCCTTCAGTATTTCTGTGCCATAAAGTGATCTGAAATACCTTGATTATGAGAAAACAACGCACTGAGTGCAACAGCCAGTGCCCATCACTTTGTGGAGAGGCACTGGTAGGACATGAGCTGGAAAACTGTATAAAACTGTCCAAAAACCATACAACTGTGAATTAAAAAATGGCAAAAATTGTCAATAGCAACCTGAAATGCCAAGAGGGATAACAATATCAGCTCGATGTGTCTCTGGCAGAGCAAACAAGAGGCAAAGGCAGTTCTGCAGGGTGACACATGCCTGAAGGCAGCGCAGCCTCTGTCCTCGGAGGGCTTTAGGGACAGCTCTTATGTGTGTTATGCCTCAAATATCTCTGTGCCTCTGCTCTTTCCAGTGAGGGATCACACGTCAGAGTTCTTCGAGGATGCAAGAGCATTTTCAAAGGAGTCAGCCACCACTTAGCTGAGAAGTACTGATAGTGCTGCATGGGTGACAGTCCAGACCCACACCTCCTGAGTTGTTTCTGCCTGTTACAGGGGATTACACGCGCTTTTAGTGTTGCCCAAGCTCTGCTCACACTCTATGTCCATGCAGAGTCATGATTAATCACCAGGACATGCCAGACTTCAGGAAAATGAGATATGGCCTGCTCCAACCGCGCAGGAGAAGGGAGCTGTCCCGGGGATCTCAGAGCCATCAGATGAATACCTGGAGCATGCAGGGTGAAACAGAGCCTCGTAATAACACTGCCTTTATGGAATCTGCATGGAACGATGGTGGGTGAGAAATTATAATACCAATTGTCTATTCAAATGAGGAAAAGGATGAATGGTAGCGAGCACAGGAAGGCAAAAGGAAGCAAAATCACATCTTGCAGAAATTACATGAGGCTACTCTTTGCTTGGAGGTAGCAGAGGCTAAGACCTGACAGTTTGATCAGAGAAATTGTTTAGGAAATGACCAAGGAAACATACTTCATTGTTCAAATATCAAACTGCTCATATCTGGAGAGGAGAGCGTGTATTTGTCAGCAGCAGTAATACACACCCCACAAAGAAGAATAGCAGGGAGGCTGAAAATTTTATCAGAGATCTGCTGTGACTCAGATATCCCTGGTGCTCAGGCTGAGTACACAACACTGGAGAGGAAGACTCATATTGCATTTCCTAGAATGAGAAGTGATGGGCAAACACCAAGTATGATATAAGTCCTGACAGAAAAGAAAACAGAGCTTTTCCCAACTATTAAGTGGGAAAAAAAAAAAAAAAAAAAAAAAAAAAAAAAAAAAGGCTGTGAATGATCTCAGTGCAGCAATAATCAAGAGAGATGCATCTGGAGTAACCGACAGCTATTGAATTGGGGCAGCCATGATTAGCCAGGAGGATTCAATCTAAGAGGTCAGGGGAGTATTGCAACAATAGTTTATGGTGTGGGCAGCGATAGATTAAGACAGATTAGCTAGAAAAAAATCTACTGAAAGCAATTTTCCTTTTAAATATATATATATATATATTTGGTAGAAAACAAACACATTTTAGGGAATAGAAGGAAGATGTGTGCTCTTTCAATAATAAAAATATGTGTTGTGATCTATCTAGAGAAAAGAAGAAAAGGAGCAGTTTGAATACACTGCTTTTATTTGATCAGGAGAGCATCTGGTTCTGGTTAGGTAACCTTGGGAAAATCACCTACCCAGACTGTCCAAGCTGGCTGCTTCATTAAGAAAAAATATAAATTAAAATGTGGGAGGGTGAGCATGTCTTGGATTTGGCTTATTTCTGTTGAAGGATTTCCAGTGTAGACATGTTCTCTTCAGAGGCCACGTGAACAGAAAGTTGCAGTTGTTTCCTGTTGTGTTTGCTTGTAGATTCAAGGCAGGAGCTGATTTTGATATGCGCACCACAACGGCAATTCCCAGTCTGCCGGCAGGGAGAGCAGCCCACAGTTCAAAGTCAAGATGGAAGGCAACTGCAAGGCTATTAATGAAGCTCATCGTCATTCCTGTCCAGTGACCTGGCCTGGAGACTATTATTCCTCTTACAAGTGGGCTTTTACGTGGCTCCAGCAATGAACTAAGTCAGGAAAGAAAAAGGAGACCCAAGGCTGTGGCTGCATTCCCCATATGCCATGTCTTTTCTCTCTGATGAAGGTGAAGTTGCACACAAGGTTTGTTGGAAAAAAATCAGCATAAGAAAAGATTTATCACTTCTGTTCAAGCCTGAATTCTTGCTCTTTTATGTTATTCTCTAAGAGCCACATCAGAGCCGTATTGATCACAGATAGCTCATTCCCATCGTGAGATTGTGAAGCTTAAGCACAAAGCTGCAGAGTCAGAGGTGAGGTACAGGTCTTCAAGGCTGAGGTTTTTTATTTTGCCTTTGGGTCAGAATAAGTGATGAATAGACCTTTCTACATTCTGCGTTCTCAGACCTGCCACATTCAGACTAAACTGTTTTAGGTATGGGGGAATAAAATCTCAGAAAGGCGATCTAGGTCAGTAATTAGGATAACAAATTCAGGATAATAGATATGTGTTAACTGCAAAGAATTGCAAAAGCACTTTGTGCCACTAGGTGTTCGAGCAATAAAATTACATGAAATTATGTGTAGATGTATGTAAAGTGATGCAAATGGAAAAATAATTCTAATTTTGCTTGCATATTGATGGACTGTGGTATTTTACCAATCAAGAGCAAGTCTTCTGTTTAAAATAGATGATTATATAAAAACATCAGCTTGTGCAAACACAGCATCAGGAACGTTTAGAAAAGTAACAGAAGACAAAGAAAACATTATTATACTGTGCTAGCATCTTGAACACAGACCTGATCCTCTATCATAGAAAATGAGTACAGTAGAAATAGAAGAGTTACAGAGAAGGGTGGTGAGATGATCAAATATATATAAAGGTTTCTGCATAAAGACTTGCTGAATAGACAAGGACTCTTCAACCAGGAAGAGAGATAACAGAGAGGATCTATGACAATTGCCTTAAAGATAATGAGAGTTATTCATTAAATACAAAGGCATCATCTCTGCTCCAGCATCCCCACAAGCCACGTGTAACAGGAGCCTGGGACAGCATCCTGGGGAAGCCTCACTGTTTGTTTGCTTTTTAGCCTTCCTGCAGTGCCCACTTTTGGCACGGCTGGAGGTAGGTCATCGGGCTGGATGGTCTAATTTGCTTTAGCTTCTTGTACAAGTTTTGTGTGCTGAGACCATGAATCCAGCTATTCATACCTCATACAACATAGCGCAGCATTACTACTTACCTCCCCCAACCTCTCCTGCAGAAACCACACGTGTGCCTCTCCCTCTTATCTGTTGGTCAACAGTCTGACATAGCCCTCAGAAGTGCTCCTTCTTATATTGTCTCCAGGTGGAAGTTATCGCCCTGGGTGTCCTTATGTTAAACAACTACAACAAATGCATCCATCACAGCACACCGCAAGCCACCTGTCTCCTTGTTCCTTCTCCTATGTCACCACTCAACTTTCTTAAGAAGGTCCCTCCACACTGGGAAACACTGACAAAGCCCAGCC
Source organism: Oxyura jamaicensis (assembly GCF_011077185.1). Classification (NCBI taxonomy): domain Eukaryota; kingdom Metazoa; phylum Chordata; class Aves; order Anseriformes; family Anatidae; genus Oxyura; species Oxyura jamaicensis. The sequence goes on from NC_048894.1 coordinate 8,339,504, forward strand.
ACTTCTGTGAGATATATGTATATACAGACCTGTAGGTACCTTGGTACAGGATGAGCTGCACCTGTACAGCTCAGCACTGTGGTCTCATTTGACCCAGAGACTATAATAACACGAGTTGCTCTGCTTGCAGATGGCAGGGTTTTGTTTGCATCCTGAAAACCAAATCACATGAAGAACTGGAGTTTATAATTCATCCTGCTGTGAAAAGGCAGCAAACCTCTCCCTGTTATTTTCAGAAGCTACTTGCATATTCTGTGCACTGCTCTGATTACTTATTGGCCTTTTTTACATGCATGCAGATAACCAGTCATCTGTTGGCTCTTAAAACTTCTAGGTCATGAGAAAAATGTCAATGAGTCAACAAATGAATTATAATTATGTACCACATGATGAAGAATAGAAGAATACAACAGGTCCTGAACAGGAACGAAGATTCAGAAAGAAAAAATAACAGCAATGCTCTTGAGATGTACACAGCGTTGTATTTATGGTTATCCAAGATGCAATCAGCTGAGCAATTTCTGAACAAGACTGTGTCAGCTGGTGAAAACGGCTCCCTACAATTACTGGTAGGCTGATAATTTGGTAACCTGATTTAGGTTAGAAAGACTGTCATGCATAAATCCCAGACAGAGTCACCTCAGCTGCCCACACGCAGGCACCACTTGGGATGCCCTCAGTGTCCTGCCTGCCCGCCCCTCCAGAAGGGCACAGGATTCCCACAGGACCTGTGCTAGATCTGCCACACCATGGAGCCACTGGTCTTCATGGGAGAGGTTGAGATGACCAAGGCATTTCAACCCAGATGTGCCTAGACTGCTGATTCAAGCCATAGGCTTCACGTTTCCCTTTAACATGCAGTTTTTCAGATAAACTAGGCTCAGAGTGAATGATCATCAAGGCTTACATGGCAAATAAAGGGTTAGGCTAGGACGGGCTCTCAGCCTTGCCATCATGCCTGCCCTTCCCTGCACACCAGCACCATCCTGCACAACGTGTGGCGACACTCTGCGTACACAGCAGCTGTGGCAAGGACACTTCATCAGCTCGTAAGGACTCTAAACCCATATCTTCAGGTTCAAAGCAAATTTAATTAGTGGCTTGTTTATTTGAAATAGGACTGTGTGCCTGAATGTTCTTCCCTTCAACTGTGAATAACAAAGAATTATTAAAAAGTTCTCCAGAACTCAAGACAGCAATTAAAAAAAGATGAGCGATCTCCACAAAGTACAGCACGGCTGCTTTCCAAATTAATGCTGTAAAGTTCCTCGGCTGGGTTGTTACTGTGAACTGTGTAAGATATCCTCTCTGAGGCTAAAGGCATAGCAGGATCCCCACACATCCCTCTCATGCAGTTGTACCTCGCTGTGCAGAGGGCATTCAATTGTACTTGGAGCTGGGTGTCTGGAGCGTCTGGATACGGAGTGGAAAAAGACCTGTCAGACCATCCGTGGTGGGAATGGAGTGACTTGCACAAGCTCTTCTTGCAGATCCCACCGGTTAAACACAAAATCCCAGTAAAACAAAAATAACACTTTCCTGACAGAGAAAATAGTTGTGGGGAGCAGCCAGATAGTAGCAGTTCCACAGAACTGTGCATTAGGAACAGCCAAGTTAACAATGAAGGCCATTTTTAAAACACCAGAAAACTCTGCTTCTTCTTGAATGGAACTTGACGTGTCCTTAGTTCGTCAGTGCAAGCTAATCCTTTGGCTCATTTGTAAGGAAAATAGTGATATAAATGGATAAAGCTCTCAAGGTAGCTGCTAACAATCATGTTCCAAGCCAATTTTCTGCTTCACTAATACTCTGAAGCTAATCAGCATTTTTCTAAATGATCTCCGTATAATACTAAATTTTTATGTCCCCAAAATACCTACTTGGAAATATTTATGCTGGTCACACACCCGGCCGCTTATTTATCCTTAACAATTAAAATACATTTTGCAGACATATTTCTGCTACCTGCAGCGTCCGAAACCGAGTGACCTTCTCCTGGCTCAGAGTTTCCCTGGCATCTGATGTGCAAAGCGAGGTGAAGGACAGCGGGATGAAGGACGGTGCCAGGGCGGATGCCGGCACAGCACGGAGCAGAGGGGCAGCAGACGGCGGCTTCCCAGAGCCCCTGATACTGCAGAGCATTGAGAGGCCTGAGCATTTTGTGCCTGGAAGCAAGGCTGGGCACTGCGGGTGGCACCGAAGGAGACACGCGGGTGACGTACTTGCCCTTCAGGGCACGTCCGGCATGGGATTAACAGAAACTGATTTTTGTTCAGCTTCACCATACAGATTTAAACTTGCTGTTGCATTGCCTTTCACAGCAAGCTTTGTAACAAAGGTATTAAATTAACCAACTCTCAGTTTTCTGATAATGAGATATATTTAAGGAGGAGACTGCTCTCTTAGTGACTATTCAAATCCTCCTCGGCGTCCCAGTAAGACGTGCTTTCTGGAAAGAAAAAAAAAAAAAGAGAGAAAGAGAGAAATCTGGAGATACAGGGCCTCTGCTTCTTCCGAGATGCTGATAACTTTTAGCTGAGTGTGGTTTTCCTCAAACACAGAAACTGAGCACCTTCATTTTTACTCAGTATCTCCATATCTCCATTTTTACACTGACTGCATGATTATTCCTCCATTAAACAGCACCCTTTTCTACTCAATCTTAATGAAATACCAGATGCATAGTACTACAAAAGAGTCTGGGAAAACATTGCCAGCTACCTCTTAACAACTCTGCAAGGAGAAAAAGTTACTAACAGCTAACACTTTTTACACCTGTGAGTTACTCGGTGCTGCAATGACGTGGGCAGTGATAAGTACCACAGGAGGCAGGCAGGAATGGGTTCACAAAGCTTTATAATGAGCACGATGTGAAAAGAAGATTTAAATCTGTAGTTAAATCCACTTGAGAACCACCTTAACAAAGACAACTGAAGCATTTCCTGTTTATATCTTTATATTAGCAGTAAAATTCCTAGTTTACCAGAATCAGTTCAACACAAAATTCCCCCCCTTTTTTTTTTCAGGTTTAATTCCATTCCCATCTGAATGAGATGTACTTTCAGTCAGTGAAATCAAAGAAAACTTTGATAAACCCTTGCAAATGACTTCCTTCAAGTCCTTTCCACTTCACCCACTTCAAGAAAGTTCTTAAGGCTTGCTGAGGCACCATAGAAGATTCACAAGTTCTGTGAGCAGAAAAGGAACCGATCCTAATTTATACATTTTTAATATATAGAAGTATGTTTTAATCACTAGAGCAGAGAAGTATCAATTAAAGACATAGGAACAAGTCAAAGTACTGCTTTGTCAGCAAGTTACACTCAACACAGAAAAAGAACTGCAAAGAACCACAGTCTTTCTTAATTCGTGGCTACAGCTAAAATGAATTAAATGTTAGAATCTGTTTCATGGAACTGCTGTCACTTCTGTTAAGTTGGCTTTTTGTTTGTTTGATTCATAAAGCACGTAAGTTTTCAAAATTTCTATGCAAGGAGAAATGACTGAAAAAATTAATTTCACGTAAAAAAAAAGAAAAGAAAAAAGAAAAAAAAAAAAAAGAAAAGAAAAGAAAACACGGAATGCCAAACCATTTTTGCCATTCTGAAACAAAGGAGGGGACACAGTTTTGACCCCTGGAAAGCTCACGTATCCCGCTTTGCAGAGACTTCCCACATCATGAAGCTCCTGCCCCCAGTATCATAGCAACCTTATTTTCCGATCATTTTAATAAACTAATTACCTCAAACGTATTTGGCGCTGGTCCTGCGGGAATATTGTGGGAACATTACGGCTGCGATGATTAGAAGCTTCCTATTCATTTCCAGGTTAAATGCATTTGTGGTCATTTTATACCCATTTGTTCTCATGTCAACATCGCCTGCAACTGCGAGCTGGAAGCCCTGAGAGCTGCAGCACACCTGGGGGTAGCACTGCTGCTTCTGCTGCTGCTTCCTCACCTGCATTTCAGCCAAAGCACATCAAAATCAGCACGTGCCACCAGAAACCTCGCAGTTAGCCCTGTCTGCAGCCAGCTGCTGGTCCACCATAATGCAAACATCTGGGAGTTTTCAGGGGGATTCAGCTGAAAAAATGTACAGAAGGATTTCAGCTGCCTAAACACAAGCAGCTGGTGCTATTTCAGGCTTCTGCAAGGTCCGGATGGTGCAGATGGACGTGGCACAGGACCTGAAAGGGACTCACTGCTCAGACAGGGTGTGTTAGGGCACCCCCAAAACCCTCTCTCTGTTAGGGACCTGAGTCCCACCTGGAAGCTCACCATAGCACAAGGTGAATCACTTTCAAGGGTTTGCTGGCTTGGTCTCCACTGACTATGATGGGTGTTTAGCCACGGTGCTCACAAAGTGCCAGCACACAGGCACCTGAATATAGGTGACAACTTAATTAGTGACCTGAATCCCACCTCATCTTGCAAATATTAATGGAAAAAACACTGTATTCTGAACAAACAGCCTCCACAACAGCGTAATCTACTGCCTCTGCAACCACCTCTGCAAAAGAAAATGACACCAATAGAATGATCCTACATTAGATTTGGATTAAGGAGTAATTAAGGAGAAACTGGTGGCAGTTTTGGATAGCCATTGCTAATTACCAAAACATGACGCTTGCGTGAGCAACAGGATCCACCTGATCAATTTAAACCTATCTGAATCTACCCCCTTATCAAGGGGGTACCACATATTCAGAACAATGTTTAGAAAATTCAGCATCTTAAAAAGAGAAGGGAGCTAAACAAAATGTAAAGCATAAACAACTCTTTTCTTCCTGCTTTCCTCCAAGGAAGGGTCACAGAAACATAGTAGTATCCTTAAATTTATTATGGGCATATAGGGTTTTTTTCAGCCTTGATTTCCAGTGTTAGACTTGGACAAATAACCTTTTATAGTTGGATTTTATGCTCTCCCAAGGTACAAGTATAAAAATTAAAAGAAGTCTATTAGAAAACCTGAATTGACCTAGTTTCAGTTGTCCTTAGAAGGCATTAGTTAGAAAAGATAAGACATTACATGAAAGATTTTGTCCTCCAGAAGTGACATTTCTCATGGGACTTGGTTTGTCTTACCTGAGGCCATGACAGCAAAATCAGAAGGTCCCTCAAATGTGGAAGGAAAGTTGGGAAGAGCATTGCAATGGAGAAGAGAAAGAAGAATACAGCTGGTATTGATAAGATAGAAAGAAAAGATAGAAAATTTAACATGTTGGTCACCTCTAACTATAGGTCAATAAAATTAAATGGAAGGATAAACCAAGAGAAGACTACAACTGTTTTTCTTTATTCTAAGAACATATTGTTAATGTATGTTATAGGTGGAAAGAGTACCTAAAAGAACTTGGATATGAAAGGCTTAGGCTGTCTTTGCCTGATAGGGCAGGACAAAAAACAATCTGTTGCACCAGCCAAGAGAAATGCCCGCAGAAAAGAGCTCCAGACACCTCAAAAATAATGATGAAAATGAACAGAGAGATAGCAAGGACTGACGTAAAGGACTTGCCAGTGAAAAAAAGCTGTATCTTTGAAATCCAGAGCTGTAGTAGTTAAAGCAAAGCTTAGCAGTCAAGTGAGGAAATGAGAGGCATAGATGCAAAACTGCAAAATAAACTCTTGCCTCCAGCTCCATTGGCTGTAAGGTAGTGCTGATGCTGCTCAAGGACCAGGAGGAGGAGAGTGGAAACAAGAACAGGAACATGGCAGAGTCAGGCTGACCCTAACCTTGAGTAATTTCACATCCGGAAGTTGGAAGGACCCACTGCCCGTCCTGAGTCCTGTATGGGACACCTGGGCAGCAACAAACATTTTAAGCTAATCCATCCAGCCAGGAACAGCACATTATGTAATGGGAGAATAGCAAATTTAAAAGGGAGAGAAGAAAGGAAAGGAGTAAAATGACGGTCTCTTATGTCTGACCTTAAGAACAGGTAAGATTTCAGAACAGACTTGGAAGAAAAGTATAATGGCAGTAAATGATATAACAAGCAGTATGGACTTATCAAAGTAAGATCAGGAACATAATTAGCTTTATAGATGCAGAGAGTGCAGCAAAGCTCATCCATGCTGGCTTGGAGAAAGCATTTGATTAAATACCATCTGGGAGATTAGCTCAGATGGGGAGGGTGGAAGCTAGATTGACTGCAAAGTGGGTGTGCTGCTGGCTAAAGGAGAGATTAAAACACATACTGCTGCAAAGGTGAGGATCAAGCTGGAGGGGAATTACTAATAGATTTCCTCAACATTCAGTCTTGAGACCAATATTTTTATTAATTACTTGGGTGCAGAAAATGCCTGACAAAATCTGCTAATGACAAAATTTAGAGGTGGTGTCAATATGGAGGTGGAATGAGAACAGCTGAAGAAGCACATGATCCTGAGGACTGAGCTAAGAGGAGAGAAGGACAACTCATTGGTACAAAATGCAAGGTAATTTAACTGGTAACCAAACACACATGCAGCTTTCTGACATAAATGTGTAGCTCATCATCTGTAGAGCACCAGCTGATCAGAGTGACCAGTGTAGTGCAGCTGGCAAAATGAAAAAGTAGTCTTAGGTCCAAGATGGGCTGGGCCCTAAATCCCTCAGGGGGACTAGGAAAGGTCTCTGTGGTAGAGGTAGGAAGCATGATTGTCCTGGCAAAGAGCATTGGTGTCCCTCATCTCTGAACTGTCTCAGGTGTCAAGTGAGAGGTGGGTTCAGACAGAAGGAGGTAGATTAGGGTTGTTAAGATAACTAGAGAAAGTGGGAGGCATTTGTACCAAAAGAGATGAAAGGAATTGGGTTTGATCAGCCTGGGAAAACAGCTACCTACAAATGCATGAGGGGTAAATAGATGGGAAGGAGGAAATGCGTACAACTGGCAAGATAATGTTGGCAGAAGAATGAACTGGCACAAACTATCATGAATAATAACACATTGCAGTACGGAAGGAGGTTTCTGACTATTTATTAAGAGGATAAGAGGGAAGAAGCCTACTCCTTGTAGGAGGGAGTTCACCCATCTTATGGAAAGCACAGTATGCTTTTCTTCATGACCAAGGTAAGCAAACTCCAGGACATTAACAGATCTTTTCTGGATCTTTGCTACTGAAAGGGGATCACATCAGTAGCCAGAAGAACAGTCTGGTGCCACGAATGGGAATTTGCAATCCTGTCATCTCTGTTCTTAGAGAGGAAAAGGGGGACCTGCTGGGTAGCTGGATATGGGCCAGCCTGGGGTAGCTGGGCACATTCTGCCATTACAGTGGGACATGGTGTTTCATTTTAAATCCTGCGCTAAAAACTGTTGCAGAGAATGATGTTGAATAGCTGGTGTGCTAAATTATAACTTTACTTAGTGACTTTTTATTTAACCACCTCCAAAAGCAGAGCCCCCCATGCCAGCCCTGAGCCTGAGAGATTGTCCCCTGCAGTTAGATTCTGGACATGGCAGTGCAGGGACACTCACAGCTGTCTCCAGCCTTCCTGCACAGGCAATTCAGCATTCATCATGAACAGCTATCTCCTGCGCTGGCCTTCCTGATAGTACTTGGATTTTGGCAACTGCAATACTGGGAATTTTATAGAAGAGCCTGGTGGGTCTGTAGTGAAGGTAGGACAGCAACATGTCACAGCCATTGAGGCAGCAGCGGACCTGAGAGGAGAAGGGGAGAGGACTGGAAAGGGGAGAGGAACAAAATCAGAGAACGGAGGAGAGAAAAGAAAGGAAATAAGGACCCTGGGGGCTGCTGTCTTATTTATTAGGCCACGGTAGCTCACCTGGGAATGCAGAGGCTCCCTTGGCATTCTGAGATAAGCAGCTGCTGCCTCCTTCCCAGAGGGAACATTGAAGTAATGGGGTGTTCAGGGGGATGCACCACTGTGCCAGAGGCAAGCTAAAGGAACGGTGTCATTATTGTGCCTACAGAGGCTGGTGGGTCCCCAAGAGACAGTGACAGTAATGGTGTTTTAAAGTAACTCAATAACTATTCATGCCAGGAGGATGAGTTACTCTGAGTGGCCTTATTTGCTAAGTTACTAGACAGTAAAAATAAGAGGATTTTCACAGCTGGTGCAGAGAGGATACTTCCTCCATCTTTCTTTTAATACAGGGGAATAATCAAAAGTTGGTGAAAATGGATAGTTAACTGAACACTCTGCAGTCCCAGGAAGGTGGATATAGTGCTTTGCAGAGCATCCACAGCTGGAGCTCAGTGTGCCTGGGCTGAGGAGAAACAGTAGCAAGGGCTGAGCAGTGGGAGCAACCACAGGAAATGCAGCAATCTGCAAGAAATTCCCCCATCCGTGTATTCTCACATGGAGCTATATGTGGGAATGGGTCCAGTTCTGGCCTTCCCCGTACAAGAGAAACCTGTACAGACTATAAAGAGTCCAATGGAGGGCCACTGAGATGACTGAGGGACTGGAGCACCTCTCCTAGAGAAGAGGCTTGGGTGGAGGGACCTCATCAATGCCTATAAATGCCTGAAGGGAGGGTGCTATAAGGACAGAGCCAGGCTCCAATGGGAGAAAACAAAGATGGTGAAGTGTCTGGAGGGCCAGACATGTGAGGAGCAGTTGAGGCCCCTGGGTTTGTTTATCCCAGAGCAGAGCAGGCTGAGGGGAGGCCTCATGGCGGCCTGCAGCTCCCTCACAGGGAGCGGAGGGGCAGGCGCTGAGCTCTGCTCTCTGGGGACAGCGACAGGACCCGAGGGGATGGCATGGAGCTGGGACAGGGGAGGGTGAGGCTGGGGGTTAGGGAAAGGTTCTGCACCCAGAGGTGGTTGGGCACTGGGACAGGCTGCCAAGAGCAGTAGACATGGCACTGAGCTGCAGGAGTTCGAGAAGTGTTTGGACAATGCTCTCAGACACAGGGTCTGGTTTTTGGGTGGTCCTGGGGAGCCAGGAGTTGGACTCGATGATCCTGGTGGGTCCCTCCCTACTCAGGATATTCTCTGATTCTTTTTTTAGTTGTGCCCAGTGCCAGGACAGGACCTGGCATCAAAGTACATAGGATGCGTGACTCCCTCTGCCAGAACCAGGCCCCCAAATGCATCCTTGTCAGGCTGCTTTGGGGGACACCCATCAAGAACGAGGTGTGCAGAGCAGGGACAGTGTCCCAGCTGCCATCTGATGTCCCAGAGCTGTGTGCTAGGCACCATGGTCCAAGGTCCCATGCCTTGGTCCTGCCTGGAGCCCCATCCTCAGTGAGCCTGCCCAGCAGTGCCTCACCTCCACCAGCTCATCAACTTCATCTCCTTTTTTTTTTTTTTTTTTTTTTTTTTTTTCCTTTTGGAGAGAAGTCCTCTTCCTCTGGGCAATGAGGTCTTAGTAGAGGGCAATCTCCTCCAACTACATGGCTGCTGTTTGTGGGGATTTTAACCCATGTGATCAGTCAAGAGTCTTTTTTTATCTCCTGGGCAGGAAGAAGAGAGCAAAGTTGCAAGAAGTCTGTGGAGAAGCTAGGAGCCAAACCTAGCTCTAAAGAGAAGTACAAAAACACTTCTCCTGTCAGTCTCCTTCCCTGGGAAAAACAAGACCAAAACTACACAAAAATCACTCACAAGCATTCATTATCCAAACATGATGAAAGACACTGAAATTAATCTAAATGTAAACTGGGCAGGGATACATTAAGCAAGTGAAAACAGACATAGTTTGGATGTGCTGGCACATACCCTTGTCAGATATAATTAAGACTCCCATTCTTCATCCTTCCTACCACTACTTCTATATATCAAGTTCCATTCTATTTTAATTACACTTAGTGTAGCATTTCTTCATTCAAAATGAGTAGCTCTTGGGAATGGTGCTTTCAGGGAAACACAGTGGGTATTCTTTCTTTTTTCACTTTTTTTTTTTTTTTTTCAAAAGCAGGTGTGGTGGATGCTCTCTCTCGGCACAACTTTTTCAGTGTTTGATGCTTTGTATTAACCAAGTAAGCTGGAGAAGAGAGCTGATGGCACAGCCCCTGTATGTGCACCATGTGGGTTGAGATTAGTTTACACAAACACTTTCTGTGTGGGGTTACACAGGGCCAGAGCTGAGATCCCCAGTTCAGCTGCTTTCACCCACTGAAATTACTGCAAAGGGCAGTGACCCGTCAGGGAGCAGCAGGAAGTCATTCCCAACCCTGTGCGCTGCTCAGACCCCCAGTTTAGCATCACCCGTCCGTGAGCTTCATCAGCACACTGCTAAGCTGTTTTGCTGGCATTTGGAGTACAGGAGCATGACGAGTTATTGATATTTCCTTGAATATTACACAACTGCTTGACAAGGTAATCCATCATGAGAGTGAAAGCAGATAATTTCCCGGGAGCACACTGAATTCCTGCATTCAGTTCCCTTTCTGGTTAAGCCCACTTGCTGGTCCCATTGTGTTGCTGCCTGTACTTTGAATTGCCATTTATAAATTGCTCTGTGTACAACCAACTCCGGTGTAAAAGGCTTTAACAATTGCAATATACAGTCAAATGTAAATAATTGCTTTGACAAAAGAAGTAGATATCACATCAAGGCACATAAACCCCATTCCCTGTGTACTGCAGTTTAAAATAGATTGTGCCCTATGGCTGATAATGTACTCCTGTTGTAATCATTAAGAGTCTGCTAAATAAGTCAATTATTGTTCTAACAAGGCATTCATTAGTAATCTGGACAGAGATCATACGGATGGTATATAACAGCTGGAAGTGGCAGAGAAAAGCAGAGAGGTGGCAGGATGAAGGCACGGGTATAATAAGAGGAGCTGCAGCCCTTTTCAGAGACCCTGCTTTAATTAGGAAGAGCTGTAACCCACCACCCATAGAGCAGGCTCCATCTCACTTGGTTTCTGGTGAGCACAGTGCTCTGCCAAGCCCTGAAGGCAGGAGGAAGGCAAACAGCACAGATCCAGAGCAGATCCTGCTGCTGCCAGCAGCCTGACCCTGATGCCTCCAGTCTGGGCACGCCGGTGTCAACAGTGCGTGTGCAAGCCTAGCACGAAGGCTCCTCATCCTGCCAGGAAATTCACACTGCACACGTATAGGGCAGGCCGTCAGAGACTCATTTGAGCTAAGCAGCACTGCCATTTGTGTCTGGCACACAAGGCTGAGGTACAAGCGTCTTGAGCTCGAAGCAATGCTTGAATGACAGATGAGTCACAGCCACCATGTGCTTCAGCTGATGAAATGATGGACTCCTGCTGCTAAGAGAGTTCAAGCTGATCCTGCAAACACTGGGTCTGTAAGGCATTCTGACCTGCAAACTGATAGCAAACTCCTGCCCTATGGGTCTGGGTGCCACCATCACTGAGCACCACCACGGGCACAGGTAAAGGTGGCAGCCAGTTTGGTGGCATGTGCCCTCTGCAGCACGGGCACATCTGGGGAGCTTGCATCTAGGGAGCTTGATGGAAGCACTTCTCTAATGAGGACCTGTTGCTCTTGCTCCTCTCCAGGTTTGACCACAGCAGCTCTGTGGGAGAATAATCCTCTCTGTGAACATCTGTTGGAAAAGTGCAGTTCAACCAATGCAAGGACATCGTAAAGGTGTAGATGTGGACGTGAAAATGTGCAGCTCCACCAGCACCACAGCCATGAGCACAGCGCAGAGCAGTGCAGAGCTGTGACCTTGCCAGGAGCTGTGTGGATGGATGGATGGATGGACAGATGGATGGGTGATTTGTGTGCTGAGATGGAGACCCACCTGACACTGCCCACTTCCAAAGAGGCTTTGGCAAGCAGAACTTGCTTTTCAATTGTCCTCAATTTTCCATTGAAATCAACTTTTCCACTGGCATGTAGGTGAGGGTGGAGATGATCCCCTGATGCTCATTTGTCCACTCTTCACCAGGTAAATTCTGCCCTCTTTTCTACCAGCAAATTTGCCGGAGGTCACAGGGGTGGGCAGCTGTGATTAACCCCTGCTGCATGCAAATCTTGCTCCATTTTTCCTCCTTTCTCAGCAAAAGCTTTGTATGACATGAAGATGAAGTCGGAGGGTGGGTGTGCAGAGATGTAGTGCAGAAGCTGCTCAGCTGGGAGCGGGTACAGCCCTGCCCCTGCCCCTCCCGTGCCTCAGTTTCCCCACGGAGGTGACACAAAGCTCAGCATCCCCTTTACTCACAGGCCAGTTTGGGTATTTGCAGCATCACCCAAGAGAGGAGAGGAAGCGTTCCACATCAGTGCAGAGTAAAACATTAGTAAATGTGAGCTAATGAATGAGCACATGAATCCCAAACCAGAGGGCATTCTCCCCACCGCTTCAGCTGCCTCTAGGTGGTTGATTTCTAAATTACTCTTTCCTCATCGCTTCAAGGCATCGCCCTGGGAGCCAATCATGCTGCTTCTTCCAGCATGCGCCAGTGCTCATCTACACCCGAGAGCCGTGCTCCTGCTCCAGCTCAGGTGGGGCTGAGCCCCAGCCTGGATGCAATTTATTCCTGTTGGAAAAGCTGATTTGCTCGAAGGGAGAATAAGTGTTGGGTGGTTACAAAGCACCTTTATGCACACACCTGCATGAGGAGCAGTATACAGGACCAGTTCACACCAGGTCAGGGTGCATGGGCAACCGTTGGCTTTGTCTGTGCAGGGAAATCTGCTCCACTTCTTGCAGCAGAGCCCCCACCAAAGCCAGAGCATGGATTGCCACCAAGATTTCTGCAGGTGCCACAACACTGTGCAGGGACAGATGTCGGTAACTCTGGCCAGGGAGTTGTGATTACCCCTGGGTGCAAGGAAACTGAGGCAGAACAGGCAAGGGAGTCCCCAGACTCCCTCAAACAGAGCAGGGATGCTGGAGTTATGCCATGAGCTGAGCTCACATCTACTGGCACTGACTTCTTCAAAATACTAACAAAAAACAGGCAAAAAGTCTGTCTTGTCAAAAGATTGGCTTGAAAAAGTCATAGTCTTTAAAAAAAGAGTGCTGTGAATTCTAGTTGCTGGATGTTTTCAGCAGGTTTCTGCTCCACGGCCATGGATGCTGGCATTTCTGCCCCCAGACAAGCACAGCCCCAAGGACTGAGGATTGCTTCGCTGCAGGGTCTGGCTCCCTCCTGAAGGCAAGTCTCACAAACGTCTTTATGGCTCATGTAATTATTTCCCTCCCCAGTTAATAACACCCTTGGGCTCCCTGTGAGGTGGGTAAGCCACGTGCAGAGCCCGGGGCACAGAGGGAGCAGCAACGTCCCCACCGCTGCCAGCAACAGCAACCATCCCACCTACACCTATTTGTCCTGATTAACTGCACCTTCTTAAGCACTTACTTTTATTTTTTCCAGAGCACAAAGTACTGTGCCAGCACCCATAGCCAGCCCCGACATTTTTTCTTTAGTTTATATCTGGTTCAGCTGAGCATGTCCAGCTCTGTTTGTATTTCAGACACACACAAAAAAACAACTACATTGCTATAGAGACAGCTACGATTTGCATCTTAATTAGGCAATGACAGATGCCCTGCTGATAAAGGCAATCTTTAGCTATGGATCCCCATTGGTTTTTAAGTTACAGCATCCCCGATTATAAGTAGGTGCTTCTGAAAACAGCATTTCAGCAGGTGATTGGCAGAGCATCACGTCTTAATGTTTTTGCTGCGCTGATGCTCTGATGTGAATACATATTTCTCACTGGTGAGACACTCAAATACTCTGGGCTCAAAGCAGAGAGGGACTGGGGAAATACCAGCTGCTTCTGCATGGCATAGACCCCACTGCTCAAGGTGGGGGGACCTGGGGCATGTGAAAGGGTTGCAGGAACCAGCAAAAAAAAGCAAAGGCAAGTGCTTGTGCCTCAGGCTGAGTGCATGGGGACACCTGCAGTGAGATCTCACTGTGTGCTGGCAGCACATTGCTGGGGTTTGTCTCTAGATGTGCACAGTCCTGAAGTAAAGTGAATGGGAATGGCCTCAGCCATTCAGCAAGGGAATGGCCTCAGATCTGGGCAAGGTGCTGGCAGTGCAACACCAAGCAACCCAAAAGAGCTCCAGAGGCTGGAGAGCGGAGCACTTGCAGGACAGGAGATGACCACGCTGGATTTCCAGCCCTGGCAGCACTTGACTAGTGACTCAACACCAAAACCTCATTTCACCTCTTCTGCACTAAAGGGACTTTGCAGAAATAATGTTTTCCTGCTGGTCTGAGCACCTGGCAGCAAGCAGGGTGAAAGAAGTCAGTTGCAAGCAAGGAGAAGACAGGGTGCAAGGAGACGGGGAGTGACAACGTTTGGTGAACCTAACCCAGGTGCAGCGTGTGATCGCTGGTGCAGCCCATGAAACCATGCACCCTTGCTCCCCATGCAAACTGCCCCCATGCTCAGGGATGTGTCTGCAGCCCTCTCATCCGTGTTATCTTTGCAACACTTTCAGATGCAGATCTTTCTGAAACTTGGCCAAAGGCTCAGAAGGAATGGGTAAAGTGAGACAGGCAGGCAGCAGACTGACACTTATGCATGGTATAGGAAAATAATAGTTGCAACAAATTCTTTATGGGATTTCAGTCCAAATGGTTATGTCTCTGCAGGCACATTCTGGCAATACTGGATGCAGGGCTCTATCAGACAGTGACTCCTACGTCAGAGGCATGGATTAGGCCAAGCAGACAACAGGACTGGGAAGAGACGCAGCTGCAGCAGATAACAGAAACCCCCCGCTAGCCCACAGAGCCATTCCTCTGCAGCACTTTCCCATCTTCATGGCAGAAAGTAGAGGATGTGTGTTTGTTCTGCCAAGTGAAACTGGAGTTAGCAGTCAGGTCAGGTGCCTCCCGGGAGGATCATTCAGCCCTCGCGCCCCTTCCAGCTCTGTGGCATGCTGAGCGGCTCCCGTGCTTGAAGGGCAGGAGGCCCATGCCTGAGCACACCAAAAAGTTAATTGGAAGGAGCAGCAGTGGAAAAGGCCTGACCTTTTCCTGAATCGCAGCCCAACGCCGAGTAGCAGAGGTCATCCAATTAGTGGGGAAAACGATGCTGGGAGAGAATTTTCTGCCCTGACAAAGTGAATGTGAGGGTTGTTAGAGGGCCCCATTGCAGCACACGCAGGTTCAGGGTGAGCTGTTCCTCGTGATGAGAAAGTGGACGCTTCACCCTCGGACATGGATGGTCACCACCAGCACCAAGATGGCTCCTGGAGCTCCATAACCATCGTCAGAGATTGGTTATGGTCCCCACAGCCTGCTGAAATTATGCCCTGATTCCTGGCTTTTAGTGCTGATAAAACTGAGTTATTCCAAGGGAAGCAGCCAGGTAGAATGAAATTTTTAGACCCAGCAATCTCCTGTGCTAACCGCTAAGAGAGACCATTTCTCTATCTCTGACTCTTACCGTATCCAAGCCCTAACAGGTTTTCTGCTCTCCACGGGCACTCAATTTAAAAAGAAACTCCTCCATCAACACTTCTTCAAATATCCCCAGGGCTACTCTCCAGGCTCCAGCAGGACTGAGTCAACAGGACTCCTCGGGGCTGGTTCAATGGGCTGTGTCTTAACACATATCCACTGGGATGTTTCTCATTTCACAGGCTAACAACGATTTTCCTCATCTATTTTCTGATGAAAGAAAGCAAACAATTACTGCTTGGAATATCAGCTAACAGTGTATCTGACTTACACAGATAAACTCAATTCCTTTGTGCTGCAAAACACTCAGAGATCATGTTAATCTTCAACAAGGTGCTGCGAGTATTTTACAAGGTGTATATTAAAAGCAGTTGAACCAGGATATTGATCTTTCCTCCACATTCAGATCATTCTCCACGCTGTACTCTCCTTTGTAGTCTTAAAAAGCTGTGAGAAGTGCAGTGTGATTCACTTTCTTCATCTTCTACTAACTCGTAGGATTCACAGAGTTAAAGCTAATACCCCCAAATAATTCAGAATTGATTTAATGTATATTTCCTCTGAATTTATATTTCCTCTGAATCAGAATAGCCTTTTGCCCAGTCAGAGGTTCAAAAGAAAGCAGATGAATAACACATAAAGTCAAAAAAAGTGAATGAGAAGTGGAGAGCCTCCACGACTTGTTGGGGCTGACTGATGGCACTCAGGAGCACCAGAAGAAGGGGATAGGAAGAAGAAGAGAAGCACTGGATGCTCTAGGAGATGGAAAAAATGCTGACAAGAAAACGGATGGCTGTTCAGGGGAAGATGGAAAAACCAAGCAGCTGGAATCTTGTATCACAGGCTTTTAAAGAGCAGAAATGTAATTCGGGTAATAGTTAGAGCGCTTTCTCCAGAGAGGCCTGTTTGTTAGTCTCACACCAGTTTTGTTTATTGTGGTCATAAAGAGAGCCACCAATACGTGTGGAAATAAAAAGCAAATGGGGATTACCAGAGCAGTATGTTAGACAAATGTCAGGTTTACTAGAGCATGTATTTAGCAGGCATGAAATCGCTTTTAAAATAAATCTGATTTTCTCATTTTTGGAACGTCATTGATTACAGTTATTTGGTTTGAGAAGGAACATAGGCAGGTGTTACTAAGAGATCTATGCCCTTTAGCAAGATTTATACCCATTTCTTTAACAGAAACCTATGATCCCCATGTCATGAGTGAGGTCCAGCTCCCAGTTAAAAGCAGGAGAGATACGTGTAAATAAACGCTGTAATTAGAACTGACACTTTCTGCTCGGCTGCTAACAGTGACCACAGGGATGAAAACAACATTAGTTCCACCCCGGGCAGAGCCACTGCGTGCTGTAAGAGATTCGAGGAGAGCATTAAGTAGCAATGAACTGGCTTACAAGCTCTGGCCAGAGATGCTGGGCAGCTCGTGCGATCCGCAGCGCCAGTTCCAGCAGGATAACTGGCACCAGCACCGACAGAGAGCTGCCAGCTTTCATTAGAGACGGTGTCTGCAAATGTTCTCCATGTACAGGGAGAGAACCCTGTGTGTGGTGCTGGTGCGGTGCAAAAAGCTTCAGCCAGTCCTTCAGGCGCCCAAGGCTGAGGAGGTGACGTGGTGTTGGAGAAGACCACAGTAGATGGAAAGCTTTGGAAATGTGGGAACTTCAAAGACTGTGACACCAAGAAGTGATGGCCGCTCTGGGTACCCACAGAGTTTTCTATCCCTCAATCTATTCTTACCACCAAGAGGAGTCCTTCTGGGACAAAAGGGGCAAGACTCTGGCCAACCTTGTTAGCCTACACGGCCATAGCACTCGGTAGCAGCTCCTGGTGTCCCAGCAGAAACCCCGAGGCACAATCCTTGGCAGCTACATTGGGTGCTCATTTGCAGGGGAATTAAAAAAAGGATGTAAGGATGTAGCAATTTCATGATGCAGTGGCATCAATCAGAATTCATAAGCAGCTTCCTGAAATTATCGCATATGGTAACTACACGGCATCTGGCTGGTAATTAGATGTCAATATTTAAGGAAGCGCAGCTGATGCAGTTTCTCTGGCTTTGTGCTTTATTTTTCACTCCTGTTGCCTCTTGAAGTGGAAGCTTAGCTATTTGTTTCTGGTCAATACGACAGCACAAGAATTTGGGATGAGTTTTGATTTTGTGCCTGAAAGGAGGCTCGCATGGCCCCAGTCCAGCACCATCTATTGAGCAGCCAAGTCAGCAGCAGCACTTTTCTCTAACCTCTGCATGAAATCTGTGGGTGCTAGCTGTATATCATTATTTGCTTTTTCCTCACATGAAATGAAACAATTTAAATTTTGTTTGCATGTGGTCAGTTCAATGACTTGCGCCCAAGAAACCAGTGTGGGCAACCTCAGGAGGAACAAAACAGCACAAATGCAGTCAGCTCCAACCTGTGGTTTGTAAAAAACACATTTTATAACCTTTAAAATATGATAGAAGTGTTTTAAAATAACAGCTCAGCAGAAGATTGATCAAAACAACTTTAATTAGAGACGTGAGGCTATTTACATTGGCTTTTGCCTTTCTAATTTAACTTTAATTTTCATGCTTGAGGGTAACCAAGCAAGCCAAAACTCAAGTGGCTTAGTGGAAACGTGTGCTTTTAATGAAAGCATCTCTCACCCTCTGCAGCAAAACAGCAAAGGAGATGACCAGGAGACAGCAATCAGGAGCTGATGTTTTTGGAAATGCCCCAGGTTTGTTGATGTGATGTGTCCCTTACTCTGTGAAGCAATGTCTAATCATTGCCCCTGGATGGTGACCTCATGTCCAGGTATGACCCCTTCCTGGAGATGCTCAGAGCTGGTTGCATTGTCTGCAGCTGGGAACCTGATTTATTTTACCCTTATGGAGGCAATGAGGTTGATGCTGCAAAGTGTGAAGGAGAATAAATGATACCTTCAGCTGTCAGGGATGCAGGGATGGCAGAGATAGATCCCATCAGTAGCAGGTGTTGTGCAGAGGATTCATTAGTCAGGCATTTATATTTTGGATGCTGTCTTTGCCACCCCAGTGTGGCCTGTTTGCAATCACCCAGCTGTAACTCTCCCTAGCTTGGCAGCAGTTTGGTGATGGAGAGCAGCTGGAGGTGAGGAGGGAGGCACCGGGCTCACTGCTGACCTCCTTGGGAGCAGGAACGGGGTGGATTTCATCACTCCAAACCCAGCATTTCCCAGTTAACACCCTAACCATGTGTTAGTGGGTTCCCCTGTCATTTGGGAAGGACAAACAACACAGAAACATACATAGGAACATGCCATTCAGCTGAAACCTCTTTTGGCAGTATGAATGTGTCCAGAAAGATATAAATGTTCTGGAAAGATGTAAAATTGTAATAATAATAATAATAAATAAAACATTACAGGTCAGCTTGATACAATAAGTCCACAGTGGAAGCTCCAGCTACCAGGAGCACACATGCCCGTGGGTTGTGCCACTGCTGTCGTTGCCTGTGCAGAAGCAGAATGGTGTTTCTGATCATTGCAGCCACAGAGAGAGGTTTTCATCAGAAACTGCTTGTTGAATAGCTTTTCTTACAGGGGAATGGCCTTAATTTGCATCAGGTCTTTACTGAAAGAGTTCTGTGGCATTGGAATAGGCTGCCCAGGGAAGTGGCTGAGTCACCTTCCAAGAAGGTCTTCAAGGAATGTGTAGATTTGGAACTTAGTGGCATGATTTTGTGGTGGACTTCAGTACTAGGTTAAAGGTTGGACTAGAGGATCTTAGAGGTCTTCTCCAACCTGAATGATTCTACGAGTCTATGATCCTTTTCAGACATCTCATACTTTCTTAAGCTTTCTCGAGCTGCTTGCCCTGCTGGCTGCCTGCTCTTGGTGGCACTCTCTGCCAAGAGGGTTGTGTAGCTGGATAGATGCAGCGAGAGCCAAGTGAGCTGTGAAGGCTTCAGATTAAGTGTTGTATGGAGCATTTGCTCTCCCTACCTGAATGCTGCAGCAAAACAGGCAATAGCAACACCAGCCAATGTGATTTTCTGTAGTTAGATGGCATTAATGACCACTTTTTCTCCAGTCACCTCTCACAGGAGAGGACAGGTCAGACCTCCCTTTGCTGGGGAAAAGTGCTTGATGCAGTAGTGATGGCCTCCAGATTACCATCTGTGACCCTCCTGAGGAGCCTCAGCCTCCTCCTCCAGGTCTTCTCAGAAATTTCTGCCCCACCGTGGAAGAAGCAGCCATGGGTCCACAAGAGATGTGCAGAGATGGGGTCATCCCACAAGGATGTTCCCATATGGACAGGGTGGGAACCCAGCCTGGAAGCTACAGCTGCCCCTTTTCCCTTCTCCAGCTGCTTCTTCATCCCCCACCTTCAAGTGATTGTAAATTTTAATCTGGCCATACTGTGAGTTTGGGGAGAAAACATCCATCAAGCAAACATTTATTCATTTTTTTTTCATATTCTCCCCCACAGATCAGTTACTAATGACACCTACAAGGCAAAATTAACAGCATGGCAGAAGCTAGCTGTGACTGCAGTCTAAAGCAGAAGCAGTGATAAGAACCAGGTAAGAATAAGTAAATAAAGCTTGAATTGATCAAACACCCGCAAGCGATGCACACACTTCCTGAGCACAGCTCCTGCGACGTCTGGGTGAAGGACAGCATCCCTGCTTGCCACAGCCCCTGTGTGCATGAGCTAAGCCTCTTACTTCAAGTGATAAAGCTTGATTAATAAATCATTTCAGGCCAAATGGTTGGTAAGCACTTCAACATTACTGTATTTATCAGATGGGCTGTGAAAGAAATGGAATTAGAAAGAAGCTTATGGAGCAAGTTTGGTGAAAGTGATTCCTTCGCCCTGACTCAGCTGCTCCATGCATAGGGGTGGGGAGAGGGGCTTCCAGTGCATTAGTATGGCTAGAGTGCAAAGTGAAAGGCTCATCAAGACCTGAAGGAGACCAAAAAGCACACTGGCCTCTCAGAAACCTACAGCTGGCATAATTATCACTGCTGAAACCCCGTAATACCTGGTTTGAGTGATGGCTGGTGTGGAAGAGCAGGTACAACACTGTGGTGAGCTTGTCTTTGGGTAGAGAGAAAATGGGAAACACAAATCATTGCAGAGGAGCTGCTTCATGTCTCAGCAACAGCAGCTGGGCATTAGCAGCGAATGAAAGCTGGGGGAAAAAAAGACAGAGCCCAGACATGATCCATCACCTGCCCGGAGGGCAGACAGTCTCTGGGGATCAGTGGCAGGGAGGTGATGTTCCCACCAGATCATAAACTTTTCCATAGCCATCACTGGAGGAGTCTTGGCATCAAGCTCAAAAGGACACAAGCATCTGGCACCAAGGGAGGACCAAGAGAACAAATAATCCTTTAGTAAGTCCCAAGCCAAAAAAGTTCCTATTTTCCTACTGCAAGAAAGAGGAGGTTTATTGCTTTGATCTCACTAATGCTTTGAACCCGGAGGGCAAACTGAAAAACCTATGTCTGCTGTACGCCATAAAGATGATTGAGAGAATTTCAGGCTGATATAAAGCAGAAAGGGCAGGCAGAAATACAGTGCTACGTCAGCATGAACATGGCACAAATGAGTGGAGAGGGACCAATAAAGTGGGGACTGGAAAACAAACCATTATAGGGATGTAACCTGGAGCCAGAAAAAAAGTCTTTGCCAATGAAATAAAGAGGACTCACTTCTCCTTGCTTCAAGCCTTACCCATAGCAGGCTGCACCTGTATTGGCCAGAGCTCTGTTGTGTTATCAAGTCTACACATTCATTTCTTTTTCATTTTCCCCCATGTTTCACAGTCTTCTTGTTTCTAAGGATGAAATATATACCTAATCAACTTCTGAATTTCACTTGCCTTTTAATAAATTTGGACTTCATTACGAATGTCAAATAAAGTAGGAAAAAATGTTCTGGAAGCATTTTTTATAAAACATTCTTCTATTTGGGGTCTGATAAGTACATGGACTTGTTGCAATCAAGCCACTGATATTATCAGGAGTGTTTAAAAGACCTGACTTATGGCATGTCATAAAAGGATAATGCAAAAGTCCTGATAGTTCATCACAAACACTTCCAGCCTTCCAGGGCAGGCAGCCACCTCTCGGTCCAACACCTGCTCCACGGCTGGGCACCCTGATGGTCTGGGTAAAGGGACCCAAAGGACTTCCCAGGACTTTCTTTTGACTGCAAGTGCATGATGGGGCTGGGACTGGAGCAAGCGACAAAGCTTGGGGTCACTGCAGAAGTCCCTGGGGAAGGCGGTGTGTCCTGAGGGGTCCAGACGGATGTTCCCATGGTCTCCTCTTCCCATAACATCTCTGCCTTTGTGAGCTTGGACATTTTCAGTTTCTTCTTTAGATCCGTGCCTGGATGTGGCAGGTTTGAGCCTGGGCAGGGTGTTCCTTGGTGCTGAGGTGCAACAAATCTTCATGCGTTTTAGGGCTCTGTTGTGACACCTTGTTGAACATCCAGATCCAACAGTCCCCCCAAATTCCTTTACAAATGCCTCCTACTCACTTCCCTTATCTCTTTAGTGGTCTCACAGTTATTTAATCTAGCTCCTTGGAGTTTCATTTTCATTTTAATTTCCCCAAGGTTTTTTTTATTTTTTTTACTGCCTCTATTTCAACTTCTGCAATCAGCCCTAATTGAAGTTTTTTCTGGGCTGAGCCTTGAGATGTGCAGCTGATGAGCACTGGTCTAAATCATCCCTCTGCTTTCTTAATTCTGCAGTCAAATACGTTGTACTATTAGGAGAGCTGAGGGCAGGAATTCCTGTTGCTTGAACGCTCTGCTTGGACCAGGAGGCTTCTTGATGCCAGAGGTTAAAAGCCCGAACACACTCGTGTGCTGTGTAGCACTGACCACAGGTTCACAAGGAGGCGCACCTGTCTGTGTACCTATTTCTGCTCATTTTCACATGATCACAGCTTCCACCTCCAGCTAATTTTGCTGAAAGAGCAAAGGGTTATGTCCCCAAATGTGCGGTGCATGGCTCAGACCAGAAGCATCTCCTGGGGGCCAAAGGACAAGCTCCAGAAAGCTTAGTGGGTCTGAGGCATTTTCTCTCTGGAGATGATTAAGCCCCAAGGAACCAAGATAATTCAAAAGCAAAATACGATCTGTTACCTTTGAAGTGTTGTTTCTAATTTAATTTTAATGATGCTTATGAGAAATGTGACAGCTGTGTGTCTGATTTTTAATTGGGGCGTCTTCTATCTGTGAGGTTCCAATGTCATGTTACAGAGGCTCTGCTGATTTCTAGTTGTATCTATTGCAATAAATACACTAGAAATTAGATCTTATATCCTAACTTCCCTCCTCAGAACAGGGTTACGTAGAAAAACCTAGTTTATTAGCTTTGCCATTAAAGGCAGCAGCTTTGTCTGCTGTAGCTGAGGCTGAATTATGGATCTGAAAGTACAGAGTCTGTTGTGCAGGTCTATAAGGAAGCATTGTACCTAGATACCGACCGAATTGGAAAAGTGGAGCTCTTGAGATGTTCTGGCTTTGACACATTCACTGTCCCAACAGTCATATTGTTTGTATTTAATTTGAGATTGATGGATTAATTCACTTTTTTTTTTTCTTTTTTTTTTCTTTTTTTTTTTTTTTTTCCTGTGGGTTGGCAGACAGTCTGGGATCTCCCCACTCCTCCAGCTTCATTCTCTTTACTTGTATATAGTATTTAAGATGCCAAAGAACCATAGCAACATCTAAGAAGTCTGGATTCAAGCTCAGAGCCGAACCTCTTGGCAATCAGGTGTTCACCTAGAAATAAAACAGGAACAGATCTTCTTTACCACCCGAAACAGTCACCCCTCATGTATCCCCCCAGCTTTCCTCCATGCCAAACCTTGGAGTCAGCGGGCTGGAAGGCATCTCTTCAGAATGGGATGCAGGTGTCCTGGTGGACACCAGGATGAACGGGAGTCAGCAGTGCTCCCTCGTAGCAAGAGGGCACCTTGCACATCGTCCAGCAGTAATAGGGAGAGGCCGGCAGATCAGGGCAGTGATTTCTCCATTGCATTGAGTTATGGATCTTGGGTGCTTGGGACCCCATCAGAAGAGATGATGGAACACCACATCTAGGTGTGTCCTGATGCTGGATGACCTCCAGAGGCCCCTTCCAGCTGGAATCTCCCCATGATCCCGTACCTTCCTTGTCTTCCTCAGTCAACCAAACAAGGAAAGCCAACGTGGTCGAGTGACAAAATCCAAAGCAACTGTTGTGAAGTCCATAGAGCTATACTACTATAAGAGAAATCTAGCACCTCTGTGTACTGGAAATAAATTAATAAGCAGTTGTATGCCCATCAAACACCAAAAAAAGCCCTCACTGACTGCATTTCTCACTGCTCATTTCACACCAGCATTTTAAGCTATTAGCACTGAAATGCATAAGTAATGTTTTCTTATTTAGCAGCCTTATTAAACCCTGGAGACTGACTTAACCTCCTAGTTTGTTACATTATTAAGCTTGTCATTCATTATTAGATCAGTTTGAGTTTATTGTAGCTCTGAGCTAAAGACTATTAAAAGCAAAAACTGGCATTTACACAACATTAAGACAGCGCAGGCCAATGGAAAGTTGGGGGAGTCAAAGTTTAAGCTGATACTTCATGATTAATGTTCACAAGGGACAAAGGAGCCCACTAGCAAGAAATAAAGTGATGGGATCTGGTTTTCCACAGCCTTCTACACACGGGAGGAGGTGGTGGCCATGGAGCAGCTGGGCTGTCTGGAGGGGAGCTGCAGCAGTTTTGGTCCTTTTGGCAGAAGCAGGTACAGCCTGTTTTTCTTGCTGGGAGTTCCCCGTCTGACCCCTGTTTAAATGCTGTTTCAGATTTCAGCCTTGCAATAAGAAGAAAATTACAGAAACCAAGCCAAATTCAATTTTTAAGGAGAAACTTAACCAGTCCTTCGGTCTGACCAGGGTATCTTCTAGAGAAGGGATGGGAGGTGTCCACACCAACAGCCAGCGTTCCTTTTGTCATCTGCAGGCTCTGGCACATCGATGTGGTTGGCACCAAGGCCCCTTTGCCCACACGCCAGCAGTGAGCAGGAATACAGGGCTGCGCATCTCTGGGCTTAGTGCCCGTGGTCCTGCCCCAGCCTGGAAGCCAGAGCAGCTCTCAATGTGTGTGTCTGCGAGGGCTGGCCGTGCCCAGGTGTGCACAGTCTGCACAACTCTTTTATTTTCTTCAATAGGAATGAATAAAATGAGCTTCTGGGACAAGTTCAGATCAGCCACAGTGCTCGGCCCACTCCCCTGGGATCCCCATCCCACTGCAGGAGATGCTTGGAAGATGCTTAGAAGGAGAGGCCCTGCACTGCCTCTCTGCTGATGGGCTTTACTCCATTTCTTACTGGTAGCTTGGTTTGCAGGAAAAGAAAAGTTTGGTATTTTAATTTTTGTGATATAGCTCCAAGCAGCTATAGAAGAAAAAGCAATTTCCTGACCACCTTTTGAAATACCACCTTTCCAGGGTGCACCTTCTTGCATTTTTATTTTCAGATCCACATTCTGTCCCCACCTAAATTTTAGACTCTCCGATGTGTTTCTCAAAGGGATCCTGCAAATGATGAAATCCCCACTTTTCAAAAAGCGAAGATACATGTAACTTGGTATTTTTCCTACAGAATACGCCTTTGATCTTTGTCATCTCCATTTCATTTCTTTGCCATAGCAGGGGTGTCATATTTCATGTTAATGGAGGATATTCCTCCATTCTTTTCTTAAACTGTTTTTCTTTACTTTTTATCAGGATCAAAGAGCAAACATCATAGCTTCTGATCAAACACGGACTGATTTTGTATCTCTCATCTTTCCCATTAATTATCTGACCACTAATGAAATATGTCTAATATGCTCCTGATGGGGTTATCAGCTGCTTCGTCCTCCTGTTTGGTCCTTCTGGTCATGTTATCATCTTTCTCTTTAATTCCTCTAATGAACCGAGAAAGAGAAAAAGTATGTGAATAAATTAATGTGTGAGGGAAGGCTTCACATGCTGTTTGGGAAGCAAAAGAAGCTCAAAAGTTTGCTGAGCATACGCGGCAGTGAATTAGTGTCTGGATGAGCACACAAGCACTAAAAGCACCTTTCATTCAGCTGCTCATCCACAGTCACGCCAGTTTGTCCTGGCAGAAGGTCCCAACAGCATCGTGTTGGCTGCCATCAGCACCTGAAAGGTCAAGCCCCTGGTTATGAGCACCACTTTGTTCGTGGCTCAGGGGAGGGGACCTGGGCCTTCCTTCACCCTACACCTCCATACTGTGGTACCAACAGTGATGAAGGACAGGGTGGACGCACATTCCTTTCTACTATTTTACCAATAGTTGTTTTGTATTCAGCGCCTCTTTCATCAGCCCTTATGCTCAGAGCCATATGGTTAGCACCGAATCAACCCCCAGGGTCTTCTTCGGGGTCTTCTCAATTTTTATTCCCAGACTGTTCTGACGATCAAGAAGGCTGTACCAGAAGAGAGCGTGAGCCAGGCTCCCCTTTGCTTGGTCACAGAGATTTGGGCAGAGAACAAATCAACATAAAGTTGAGACATTTTTGAGAACAGTGACTTTAACTGTAAAATTGAAGCTGGGCATGTGTGGAGCTTCTCAAAACCAAAGCTGTATATGGAGAAATACTCTGTGTTTCAACAAGACAGATGTTAAATGAATTTATCAGGTTTAAAATCACATCCCAAGGACACCAGGCATTTTGCTAACACCCAGATGACCAATGTTCAAATCCATCACGCGTCTCAATGTGTACAGTGTACAGCCGCGGTGTTGCTGTAGCTGTGGCCTTTGAAGGTTGCTGGATTATATCTGTCTACCTGAGGGCATTTGTGTTCTTCACCATCTTTTCACTTGGTCTAAACTTAACATGCCTCATCATGAAGTGCTTTGCCTTGGTTTCATTCTGACACAGAACTGCTTGACCCTGTTGTGAAACCTAATTCTTCTTTTCCTGCTTTCTCTGTCAAAGCCAGGAGCAGTGAAAAGCACCCTCGAGCAGTTTGTTGGCGTAACTGCAGCTAAGGCAGCCTGCTGGTAATGAAGGCACCATCCTCTGTCTGACAGCACACTGTCCTCCTTTCAGCCCACTGGAAACCACCTGGATAAGTAATTCTGGGTGTGGAATACCCCTTGGAGCTGCTTCCCTTCAGAAGAAATGAACCGTGGAAGAAACGTGGAAGGCCATCAGAAAAAGATGAGTGTCCAGCAATATGAGCTCCTCAACCATGTCTTGAGTGCTGTCCTTACTTGGACTCATTGTAATTTTCTTAATGAGGAGTTTAACCCTGAGCATTTATGAATTTGTGTAATTAATGCTTTTAAATCCTACAAATAGAGCTGATTTTAAAATATAGCATTTTAGAGCTACACCAAAAGTTTGAACATATCAAAATCTCAGTATATAAAAACTAGGAGAAGTAAAAAATTGCTAATTTTCAAATGACCTCTCGCTTAGCACTCTTGCTGCAAGAAAAAACGATAAAAAAAAATCAGTGTTATTGCCATGGTAAGTCAGTGATGTGGCAGGGACACAGCAGGCATAGCCCATAAAACTGTCGTTTATTTTCTGAATCTTCCAAATGGTAAAATCCCTTTCAATTTTACAGCATTCTCCCTGTGTTCGTGACTTGAAGTTGTTTAGGTGCAAGATCATACCTATGTCAGCTCTCATTTCAAAGTGGGTATCCAATTGTTTCTACCAACTTTACAGATACTTTTCTACTAGAGAATTCCTTAGCCAAAAGCATTAAAAATTAAAAGATATACAGCGAAAAGAAAAAAGGCTGAAAATATGTCTCAAGCAATTAAATAACATTACTCATTTATTTTCCAACTCATCTCTCCAGGCAGTGTTGATGTATTTCTCAGGGCATCTTCCCCTTGCCTGTTCCTCTCAAGAGCATGACTTTCAGAAAGTTCCTAATTTTAATCACGTCCTGAAATGAAGCTCCGAATAGAAAATTAGAAGCAGTCCAAGAGACAATGTCATTGAAGAGTGACAACCTTGAAAGGCTTTGCTCTATAATTCAGGAGATGTTAGGGCTGACGTCTCCGAGCCTGTGTAGCCCTTGTACATCAAGCTCATGGTTACCAAAGAAACTAGCCTTCAACACATAGCCCAAAGAGTTTTCGTGTGCATCCTTATGGACTTCACGGGGGTAGGCATGCACTGAGCTATTTCATTACCCAATACCAGAGAACCTCTGGGGACTCTGAGCCCCCTGGACTGCCCCACATCAGCTCCATCTGCATGGGCTGAGCCACGTCAGGTAGCTCCAGAGCAGCTGCTGTAGGACCTTCAGTTCCTCCATCGGTAGGACCTTCAGTTCCTCCATGGTCAATGGCAGAGGTGGGTGTTCCCGGAGAGGACGAACACTGGTAGTGTGGATGTGCCCCCTTTTTCCTTGAAGGACCACACATCTCTGAAAATGTCATGGTTATGTCTGCCTTTCCTTGATGCACTGAGTGCCATGAGGATGCAGTGGTAGGCTTCTTCCTTGACATCTCTCCAGGAATGAAAAGCAGAAGCCCATGTCTCCTGCTCCTGCATGATGCAGCAGTCAGCAAGGACCAGAGCCATCCTTGGCCACCACATCATGAAGCAGAGGATGGAGGCATGGAGTGTGAGGCTGGAGCTGGGCTGGTCGTTGCTGTTGGTAGGCCCATCACTAGAGGGAGACCAAGATCTACCCTATGTTTGGTGGGTGTTCACCTCTAGTTGGAAAATAGGAAAGATAAGCAATAACATAGCATTTTCCTCTTTATTTGCCAAAAATATTTGGGGTCCAGATCGGGGAGACAGTTTGATGTGATTACTACATCATGCAGTATAGCCTGTGTGGATGGTGCATCATGCCCTCGGGATCTCCTCCCAGTTTAACACCGTGGCCCTGGTTCAAGTTCTTAGCAAGCAATACCATTTGTCTGCTTTTATTATGTGCCAAGAGAGGATTTGGTCAGTTTCTGAGGAGAAATATCTACATCTGAATCACATCCACTAGGCTTCAGATACCAGCTGGGGCTTTGCCACTCGGAAAACTATTGTTGCCGTGCTTTATGCTTAAACAAAACAAAAATCAGAAATGATATATTAGGCTTGGAGCTGCACTCTGTTCCTCATGATGGCCAAAATGGGATTTGCTCTGAAGGTTAATCTTGCTTTCGTCCCCATGTGTGCCAGGAGAGGAGACTCTACCAAAATGTGCTCAGTGTGGGCCAGAGTTGGGGTGGCTCTGCCATTGCTGGTGCCTGGGGGTTGGCCCAGGAGGACAGCAGAGGTGTCCGTGCCAGGCTCTTCCCCCATCATAAACCTCGCCGTCACACCCAAAGGGGACGTGGCCATGCAAAGACTAATTGCAGTGCTAGTCCAGTGTGTCATAGCAGGATAACCACACCTGTGCAACAGGTGACACAAGCTCCGCGTTTCATGAACCACAAACACGTGGGGAAGGAACTCAGACAAAATCTCCTAGCAGATGGTCAGCTTCCTTTCCAAAGTAAAGTGCTATTTTTGTAAGAGAAAGGGTAGGTACATTGGTTAGTGAAACAGCTATGCCTATTCTAACTTGCAAGGCACTCTGGTGGTTGAAGTTTCTTACCAAAGACTTCAAACTTCTCTGTCCAATTCGTGGTGCACTCGTATTTCCTGCCTCCTTCCTGGAGCACGCACGTGAAGTGAAATTTGTTTGCAGCTGGTGTTTGCCGGGTGCTCGTGGCCCCTCCGCCACGTCACTCCTCGGGGAGCAGCAGCTGCAGAAATATTTGCACTGCAACCTGATGAGGCTCATAAAACACTGCGAGTGTAAACACGATCAGATTTACAGAGCGGCATGTGTCCCACAGCCACCGGGGGCTGCTGTCGATGGAGGCAGTGACAGCCACCATGTGTCACTTGGTAAAAGGGCACAGCTCGCCTCCCACACCAGCCCTCGCTCTTATGCAGCCACGCATGTCCATCCTGCAGGGATGCAGCCATGCTGAGCCTGCTGCAGAGGTGCCACCAAGCTTTGCTGCCCTTGGTCTGGGCAGAGAAGCAGTAGAGGAGGGTGTGGGGTTAGGATGGTTCGTGCCAGAGGTGGAGACAGTTAGAGATTTATTAGCTTTTGCATCAGATTTTGGCATTGCAGTTGGCCTCTGCTTTTCCAAATGCAGCCCCTGCTGCCTCCTGGACCTGACCTGCTGATTTTAAAAGGCTGCTGCTTGTGCCATGCATGTGCCACCCTCACAGCTCGATCCCTCTGTAAGATCTCCTTCCGTGCAAGGCCAGAGGGGGGCTTCTTGCTTGCAGCCAGCCTAACCTTGCTGTGTGCAGGTGAGCTCAGTCAGAGAGCTGCTGGATGCTTGCGCCCATCACTTTTTCACATTTTGGCCATTTTTTCTTTCTCTTTTTTTTCTTTTTCCCCCTGCTGCACCTGGCCCTGCCTGACAGGTAGAGCACAGCCAGGGAGCCATCCTTCTGCTTTGGGAACCATCGAATGCCACCCTTCATGTGCATAAACATAAAAGTGTCGACCGGTTAATCAATTCGCCGTGTGAAGTAATTAGGACAGGTTTCAAAGCAAAGAATAGAGAATGAGGGGTTAGAATAGAATGGAAGGGTGAGAACAGAGAATTAATTCCTTGCACCGTGTTTTTAAAATGCTTGCTACAAATCACACTCTTTCCAGGCCCCAACAAAACCTAATCAGCAGTTAATCTTCTCGCAAGATAACTTCATCAGCCAAAGCAACTCGTGATGGATTCATTTAACCACGGTATTAGTTCATCAAACCACAGCCTCATTATAGGCTAATCTCCTCCCTAGCCCCAGAAGGAGTCACGGACGTGACAACCCATCTCATTCCAGCCCCAGTGGGGCTGTGGAAATACCTGTCAGTCCATGAAAGCTTCCAACCCGGCCACCTACCTTCCTCTTCCTCACTGAGGTGCTGAACAGTACCACTGGGAGAGGCACAAAGAGAGCTGGAAAGGGTCATTTAATAATAGCTCCTTCATCTCAAGTGCTTCCTTCAAGTGTGTGCAGGGCATGGAGTACCCCCACAGTCCCGTAGGGCGCTGCTGAATGGGTCAGTCAGCCCTGCTGTGACAGAGCACGCTGTAAATTACTGGGTGCCTTGGGGCTGTGGGCATCTTTTAGGTCATTCACGTCAGCAGCAGCAATGCCATAGCCATGCCTGTGGATCCAGAGGAAGCACAAGGTTCTGCTTGGTCTCAGCCTGAGTGTTGTCTGCCGGATCCAGGAGGGGTTTCCACAATGTGGGAAAGATCCAAAGCACTGGATATTGAATCAGAGAGACATGAAAGAACAGACCTGAAAACAAGAGAGATTTTTCAACAAATAAAAAGGCTTATGAAAGATGTTAATGAGGAACAACACAAGAAACAAGTCATGATGAAACGGGAGCCAGCCCATGGTCAGCTCGGCTGCTGTAGCCCAGTGTCGCAGCTCACCACAAAAAGCTTGGTTTTTGTCTCCATCTGCTGCCACCTCTGGCTTTTCTGTCTTTTCAAAGAAGTCCAGGAAGTGTCAGGTCACTTGTTTTGGAGGCATCCTTGCTAGCTCAGCATCACTCTAGGGCCATGCTGCTGGCATATGTGGGCAACACTTTTCATGGCAAAGTAAGGTATTACTTTAAATATCAGGCTGAGAATCACAGGGCTCTCCACAGATCTCACTTAGCAATAATTCCCAGGGAATTCCAGCTCTGGAAGGTTTCAGCTGGGGATAGCCCTTTCAATTTAAGCCAGCACGTTGTTGCCTCAGCGAAATTGCATGAGCAGCTGATGGAGCAGTTCCGTACTGCTGTCAGCCAAAGCCAGAGCTCTGAATGTGCCTAGTTTGTAAAAAATCAAAATAAAATAAAATGAAAATATTTAAAAAATAATAATAATAAAGAAAAATAAAAAAACTATGTTGAAGCCACCTAAATACTGCAGTGGTCTGCCAACAGAATAGTCCACAGGGATAAAATTTCTTGGCTGCTTTATAATAAAAATATACTCCACCAGTGTGGTTTACCATATTTTGAAGTCTACAAGAGCACTGCTGCTTTGTCTAGCAGGGAGATGAGGATGAGGAGCCGTGGCTGAAGCAGCCCGAGAGTGGTGCTGTTTGCCTGCCTCCCATTGCAGGCCTGGCAAGAAGCTGGTGACTGCAGCCAGCTGTTCTTGAGTGTCATTCCAGAGAAATGGATGTCCTTAAAAGGGATGTCCTTCAACACCAGAAAGCCATTCTGCAAGGTCTCCTTGGGTATATTTGCTCACGTTTAGGGTCTGCTTCAAGTTCATCCTCAGCCTGGTCAACCACATGTGCCATCCTTGCCCTGCTGGCACACCATGGTGCTCCCAGCAAAACCATCCGTCCTGCTCTTGGAGGCATCCATCCTAACCCCTTTACAGCCAGGCTAAGGTGAAATGGTCTGGAAATCCCTCTCTGGCCTGACTACCTCTCTCTGTAAACATCACGGAGAGACAACAGTGTTTATAGGGCTGGAGTAGGCTCAGACTCCAGGTGAAGAAGACCAAGTTTACGTGCCAGTACTGCCTTGAGTCAGCGGTCTCTGGAGAGACTTTCAGTCCCCCACAAAGCAAACAAACACCTACACTGCTCTGCTGACTTGTTCCACTGATGGGAACTGCAGCCCAGACTCACACATCAGGTGGAGATGCCTACGTGGTGACACCTCGTCGTGGGTGTTTCCTTTGGGATGCCGAGTCCCTTCCTGGAGGGCAAAGAAGGATTTATGGGGTTGCAGCCATCCCGCAGGAGATCTGACCTCAGAGCCACACACAGACTGTGGAGGGCAAAGACACCGAGCACTGACATTTTCAGGTGTAGTGTCTATAGATTTTGGGCTTGAGGATGGCATTAAGACCAATCCAAAACACAGCTGGGAAAGGAAAAAAAAAAGGATGGGAATTTGCTGTAAGTGACCACCATTATTTGCCACTTGCCATAAGAAACTTCAGCATTTCTGGCTCTGCAGCTCCAGATCCTTGCCAAACATCAAGTTATAACCTCAGATCAGAGGTGGCAGAGTCTGAAGACAAAAATCTAATGATGAGGCAGCTTGGTGAGGGGAAAGGCTGATCCAGCTGAGCATTGTGGAGGTCAGCAGCTCATCGTCAGAGCCAACACTATGGCAAACAGATCATGAAAAGCCCCAGGTTGTCAAGCAATTTGGTACCTTGAGACTGAGTTGGTATGGAGATGGTAGGTGATATCTGTGGAGGGAACGTGAAGACTTGCAGTTTTGCTTGGAAGAAGCAGAGGAATGGAAAGGCAACAGGGAAATGGAAGTGACTGCAGAGGAACACGGTGTTTTGCCCTACCCATCAGGTAAGGTCTTAGCACTGCAGGTGGGAGACGTGGCCATCGCAGCACGCTGTGGGATGGGAGGCAGCAGGGAGCACAGCATCTCCCCGGGTGCCTCAGGTTTGTGGGCTGGCCAGGATTCACCCCAACACGGCGAGCCACGGGCTCCCCTGGGAGACAACACCGCGTTTCTTCTGTAGCACAGCTGCAGATATTGCATGTCAAAGCTGTCATCGCCTTGTCTTCACCAACGGCGCTTTGAGCAAGGCTCATGCTGGGTTAGAGCATTGTTACTTAGCAACTTCAGCCGGCTCTGTAAATGAAGTGGCATGGAGGGCTCTTCTGCAAGGGGAGCAGAGCAGTATTTAAGGTAGGCTCTGCCCCTCTGCTCTTACCTAGGCATTTGGTAAAGCTGTTTCTTTGTATTTTCTCATCTGTACCTCAGTTTTTCCTAATCTTACACCACAAGCTTTTGGCAAATTCTGCCACCTCTATAAGCAGCAAGAACTACAAAGTCCATGTGTTGGACAGAGGCTCCGATGTACTTTGATAATGATGTGAGTGAATAACAATAAAGTTGTTAATTAAGCCCTGTGCATTTTGTGTGTGAATGCACAGATATCTGTAAAACAACAGTTATGGGCTCAAAAGAACAAGAACCGTGAAAGTCATGCCCTGTTGGTATCTGTTAATTACTGTGCCAGTAGGGCCAGGCAGGCCCTGGAGTCATGGGGTTAAGAAAATGAATGGCCCTGGATGATGTTTTGCACTCTACCAGAATTTATGCCATACCTTCAAATGGAAAATTTAGCCCTGAGTGTATAAAATTTGCTCAGACAAAGACTCCACTTCCACCTGGGTCCAGGGGAAGAAACTGCTCTCAGTTCCTTGTCCTGGGAGATGGGAGCCTCTGCAGCATGCAGAGCTATGAGGGGATGGGGCAGACTTCTCGCGGCCTCAGGTCTGAATGTGGGACAGCAGAAATTGTGAGCATGGCGCCACTGGGGAGCAAGCAGCCTGTCTTCGTGGGACAGGAGGAGCTGCAGCCCCGCTCATGAGGTCTGGTGGAACTGATACCTCATGAAGCCATTCCAGCAATGCTGAGGTGCATCACACCAGTGATCCACGACCTCAAGTTGATCTGAAGCACTGCATGCACAAAAGGTACTTAACCTGTCTGTACAGAGGACAGTCCCCTCCCTTGGCCTCCACTCCTCACACAAGGCCCACAGGACCTCAAGACCCACAACCCCAAGCATCACCCTGAAGGTAAGCGTTGGGCCCTCTGAAGAGCCAAGCAGGTTGTTCCTTCTCAGAAATCACAGCAAGACCCAGTGAGGCAACGCCCCGCCTGATATAAATGCTTGGAGCACTTTGTCAAAGGGCTGGGATGAAAAGTAAATTAGGCTGAACCATATTCTGCTCTGCTTGCCAAGCACAAGAGGTTGCACAACTGCTACTTCCTTTTCCAACTGTGTCTCAAAAGAAATCATTTAGTGTTGGTGCCGTGGAGAGCCCCATCTGCTAACGTCAGGTGTTCCCCAGGGGCTAGCGGTGCTCAGGGAGCGCTGTGCAAGGAGCTCCTCATAACGGGACCTCTCTGAATCCCAGCACTGGGGCTGGGAGAGGCAGAGGTCTGTGTCAGTGCCATGTGGAGCAACAACTTGTCCTGTGCTAGACCCGCAGCCGGTCAGACTAAACAAGCAGGCAGCAGGAGACAAGGAGGTTGTGATTTATGCAGCACGTTATCAGGCTGCTGGTGGCCACGGGATGTGGTGGGTACCAGAAGTTCCCAAGGCATGAACACGGCGGATTTACCTGAGGAGGGCCATCACTATCACAGTTTGGGACTTGGGCACCTGAATTCTTTTTTGTCTCACCTGAAACACTTATTTTACCTACTGATTCACTAATGACTTCATTACTTCTCTTCTGTTTTTGGGAACCCACCTTTTCCAAGATCCAGTCCCTTGCCTTGTCACAACGGTGTACACTCTATAATACTAAAATTATGAATTTATTTTTGCTGCCTTTTACTTATGTTTAAGCTACTGGGTAATTAAGGTCATGCTATATAAATGATACGTCTGGGCTATCACCATGCCAACAATCGCTGTGTCATCTAGATATTTTTCACCCATCATTTATATTTTCTCCTCAATTTTTGATTGCTCTATGATTCTATGATAAATATATTGGTAAGTCTTGGGCAAAGTATAAAGCCTGAAAGGAAAAATTAGCTGATAATTCCTAATTAAAAAGATTAAGTTACTTTTTGAGATTAGCCAGATAGTTTTTAATCTATTTAATGTGATGTATCATTTTTAATGTGCTGTACCATTTTTCATGCTCTGTACCATTTTTTTAATGCAAAGTTTTAGTAAAGTTTGAGCATACCACGTGATGAGGAAAAACACTTAAACAAGCATAAGTGCAGTGCATGCAGTTGACCTCCATCAGCTAAACCTGTTAGCTCATCAAAGGATGCTATCAACATAATTTAAGAAAGAACTATTCTCTGTAAAAGCATCTTGATTGTTGTCAGTGTTTCTCAGCTTGTAAATTCAGATGAGCATCTTATTTTCATGAGAAACATGACGGGTGGCTGCTGCAGGAGAAATCAGAGAGGAACGCAACAGCAGCAGCTCTTGCACTGGCATACAGAGGTGTCAGGATTTCTTGGCAAGCTGTATCTACTCATATCAAACCTAGTTATATAAATTATATATATATAAAAGTAAATGCATAGGTGTTGGAACAGCTATCAGGGCAAATCTAAAGAATAAGTAGCTCTGTCATTTAAATCTGCAACTCAGAAAATAATTTATAACTTATAATGAATAAGTAGCTCAACATTATATTTCTTTAAACAGAAAATGTGGGGAAAAAAAAACGCTCATGAGAAGAATGATAGAAAGAATCATTCAAGTAAGAATATGATAGCAGAGAGGTATTTTTACCCTTATATGTATACCATTGATGAGACTGGGTAGGAAAACTGAACTACTGAATGCCTTTTTCACTAGCAACAATTTTGAAATGATGTTTAATGACAGGAGAGGATTTAGTGGGAAAAAAAAAAAATCACACTCACACAGAAAGATCTGAAAAGTGTATAAGATACCTAAGTAGCACAAGAACTGAGAAGCTCCATCTGCTTGGCTTCATCAAAAACAAGATCAAAATTTGGTCTGATCCCCGAGCATGTTTCAAGGAAGGAAACCCTGAGAACAATGGGGATGCAAAATCAGAACCAATGTCTGGAAGTTAAAGCCAGACCATTACCAGTGAGGTACATGACACAACATTTTCATGGGGAAGGTGATTAGCTACCAGTGCAAACTAACTAAGGATGGGATCATCTTTACGTGGTTTTTTGAGGAGTGAGAAGCAATGCCACCCCCTGCTGCAGTCGCTGTGATAACCAGCAAGTGGATTCCAGCCCAGAGACTGCTTTCTTTATCTGCTGTGAAGCTCAGACCCATCTGTGCTTCCTCTCCAGAAAGTGATGGAGGAACGACATCTTGACATTCTACCCATAGCTGACCCTGCTAAAACAAATCTGCCTCTTCTGGTACCCTCGTATGAAGGTGCTGGAGTTTGCAGCAATTGCATGTATAGCAATACCAATGCTGGGTTGCTACAGACTGAGCTGCAGAAGCCCTGCAAGTGGGCTCAGCACCACATGAAGTTCTGGGAGATGCTTCCCAAGAATCCAGGCAGGATCCTGTCTGCAGCCTGCACTGGGGGTATGCAAACACTCCTCCAAAAAAATAAGCAAAACAC
The DNA here is from genome assembly GCF_011077185.1 of Oxyura jamaicensis. Taxonomy (NCBI): domain Eukaryota; kingdom Metazoa; phylum Chordata; class Aves; order Anseriformes; family Anatidae; genus Oxyura; species Oxyura jamaicensis. The sequence continues at coordinate 8,375,932 of NC_048894.1, forward strand.
TTGAGACTCAATAAAACAGCACTGCATTTCACATTATTTTGGATATTGCCAAGCAGCCCTAGAGAGCAGCACAGATGATGTGTCACGGGTCCCATGCAGAACATGAGAAATGAGTGATGTACCTTGAAGGGAGAGGCATGGATGATAGTTTTTGTTAGTTCCACTGAGCTGTAATCCCCCACCACACTCCTCTGCTTGTACTTAGGAATTCCCATCTCATCATTGCCTTTTTTTCATAACAAATCCTATTATTATTTGGTGTACAAAGCAAACACTGTATCATGCTTTTGGAGATGCCTACACTATATCCCCGCAGCTGTCAAATCCACTATCTGCAAAGCAGGTTTTATTTTTACCACATGCACTCAAGGAAACAGCTTACCCTAGTTATGGTTTTCAAGAACACAGCCATAACATTTCAGATATGTGTACCATCATCGTGACAAGTCTGTCAGTCAGTCTGTCTTGGGAGCAGCTTTATTTTTCCTGCATTAGCTGTGCTGTGATCAGACCTAAGAGCCCCAACGTGGCAGACGCCACATGAGAAAGCAGTGAAAACCCAGTCCCTGCCAAGGCTCGCTCCTTTCACTGCAGCACAAGAGACTTTGAAACGGCTGCTGGAGAAGAGGAGCTTCATCTGGTGAAGCCATCTATGCCGTTCAAAGAAAATACAAGAGGCTCCTGAGTGAACGTGCTAGGGCTTTACACCTGTTTTTTCATGTGGCAATTCAAAGCCTGACACGGCGGAGATCAGGACCCATTTCCCTGAGGACTGGGAGCTGGGAGCCTGCAGCAGGCAGGGCACCCGACCCCCTCCGAGGTGATGGCAGGGGGAGCCCCTCTGGGGTGAAAACTGACAGAAAAGGAGTGAGGAAGCCTTTGGCTCCCTGCCAGCCTGCCCCCAGCAATCAGGGTCCCAAATCGTAGAGCAGGAAGGAAAAAATAGCAGGGATTAATGGATTTATTTTCTACACGGGTACTATTAATGAGAGGTGATTCTCTCATGAACCTTAAAATAGGTTAACCTAACCTAAACCTAACCTAAAAATAGGCTATCCTTTGCTTCAGATTCTGGGAGGCTGGTACAGCCGTGAGTGATGGCGTTAGAGCAGTGGTGGTGTCAGTCAGTGAGGACACACACGGTGGATCAAAGCAGTATCCCGAAGCCCAGTGCAGCCCAAAGACAGCCCCCCAACTCACCTTTTTGTCCCTGGGACACACAACCAAGCCAGAGGCATGGGGACAAAATGCCACCCGGTTTGGGTCCCACCCAGCCTAAATCCTCTGGTTCACTTCTCTCAACTCTAAGGAGAGAGGCACAAAATTTGGGTGTGAATGCTGCCATCACCCCCCGCTAACTTTTTTATCTACACAGGAACAAAATGGGGTTGGTGTGGGGCTGGCACCTGAGCCCCCTGTTCCCTCGAGGACACACGTGCCCTCATTCCACACACACAAGCCAGGGCCCAGCGAGGCCCTGTCCCCAGGGAGCAGCTCTGTCCCTGTCCCCTGAGCACCCTGAGCTCTGTGCTTCGTGCTTGGGCCTGCGCTGCCTGGTGACATTGCCAGGTGTCCCCCATGGGGCTGGGGTGGCTCTGCCCGTGCCTCAGCCCTGGCTGGGGGTGAGGGCTGAGGGCCATTCTTGTCACGCTGTAGACACAGGGTCAAGAGAAGACAGCAAACTGGGACACACGTGTGGCATAGCATACACAAGCAAAGATACAGAGACACAGGCATAAAAAATGAATTTATGATCTTTTTCTTTCCTTAGCTCTAATGCTCTCGTCTTTTGTATTGTCTAATTCATAATGGCCTTTTTGGAAGGAGATGCTTGAATTCCTAGAATCATAGAATCACAGAACAGTTTGGGCTGGAAGGGACTTTAAATATCCTCTGATCCCACCCCATGCCATGGGCAGGGACCCCTTCCACCAGCCCCCGCTGCCCCCAGCCCCATCCAGCCTGGCCTTGGGCACTGCCAGGGATGGGGCAGCCACAGCTCCTCTGGGCAGCCTGGGCCAGGCCTCACCTCCCTCATTGAGAAAATTGTCCTTAAATGTTCCTTCCTCCAATTTATTTTTTCTTTCTTTCATACCATTTCTCTCACTGGTGCCTGGTTTTAAGCAAGATCTGGCCTAATCTATGGGATGAATGATGGTACAAGAAGTCCCTTTCAGTGAGTCCCATGTTCACATGGAAGCCGTACGGAAGGGAAGGGCTCTGCTCGCTGGCCCACAAGCAGTCAGCAGGCTGGGCTGGATTCCCTCACTTCCCCAGCACTTCTTGTCTGTCACCTCCAGTTCCCCTCCTCCCTATTTTTTCATGTTGCTTCACCTTCCAGGTTAAAAAACCTCAGCCCAGAGGTAGGTGGCTACCACCATCTCATCAGTGCACGGAAATCACCACTCTCCTTCCCCACTTGTAGCCCCAGTCTTCCTGGCTGGTGGCTGCGTTACACTGGGTGTTTTGACACTAAGCACATGTGAAAAATAGAGGTGGAAATCCAAAATGTGGCCCTAGACTGAAAACATGCATACAATTCGGGACAAAGACTATCAAGCAGAACATGACAGTGCGACATCTGAAAAAACGAGGTGCTGTGGCACCCGTGCAAATGAGACATTGCAAGGAAGGAGGGAGGAGGTTGCTAAAAGTAATAATATGTTCTTTTTCTTTCCACAGAGACCCCGTTTGTCACGTAATGATACAGCCAATAGCTTTATCTACCTTTTGCAGCTGGCAGGCAGAGTATGTGTAGCAACATTACCCCCTACAGTTCAGCAGTATGTTCCCACTTTCTTTGAGCTTTGGGTATGGCTCTGGGTTTTGCTTATCTTAAGCTAATAAATGAACTTCTTATTTTATCTTGAATCTATTAAACTCGTGCATGCATGGAAAACACTTGAAGGAGGCATGAGGAATGGGCAAGTCAGCAGCCTGCAAAGACTAATTACTGCAAATAAAATCTTGCAAAAATGCAATACATTAAATTAGCCTAAGCGACGTTATGTTTGCACTTTCTCCTAATTTACAGCTTTTCATTAACAAGTTTTTGTTTGACCAAGAAAAATGAAAATTTTTCCCCTTCCACAAAGTTTTAATCTACTACTTGGGAAGGATGTAAAAATGTCATACAAGATGGAAAATTTACTTGAAATTGCAGATTTGGCAACTTCATTGGAAACAGCACACTTTCAGAAAAAGATGTCCTATGCATACACATATATTATTATTATTATTATTTGGAGGCAAAACAAGTAAATTATACATCACATTTACCACGGTGTGGCTGCCTGCCTGGGGATGCCTCATGGGCTGCCTGGCAGGAGGACTCCTGGGAGGGTGTAGGGTGTATTTGGAGAATTTGAGTCTGATCCTGCAGCTGCTCCCCTTGTCATGTTTTCTTTCTTCTTCATTTTCTTAAACACAAAATGAAAAAAAAAAAAAAAAAAAAAAGAGAGAGATAAAAAAAAAGCTTACTTTAAAATACCGTAAGCTTCATGAAAACCAAGGGGTCAATGCAAGACAAGCTTAATGCAAGCAATACCAACGGGACTTGAATTCGAGAGGGGAAGCCACCACTGTATGGATTCCCATAGCCCGTGTGGGCTGTGTGATCATTGAGCAGGAGCCAGGGTTGCATTTTTCAGCATACCATGCAAACTACAGCTCACACAATTAGTAGGCGAGAGGCTTCCTCAGCCAGGTGTGACAACTTCATAAAAGCATGGTGTAAAACAGCAGCATGGAAAATTCTTACAACGGAAGCAATCACAAGTCTGAATGGATTCAGGGGGAAAGGCAATCATTTTGCCACTGATCAGCCTGGGGCTGTGTCTTTACCACCATTAAAAGCACTTTCAAGAATCCCGGAGAATTAAGTTTCCAGCACTGTTGCATGTCCTGCCCCATTTACACACCCTGATGCTATCAGTGCAGACTGGGTGACACATGCCAGCGTTTCCTTGCTGGCAGAAGAGAGCTACAGGTGAAGCTTTTTGCAGACACAGCTTTAATGGATCTTGTTAGATCACTGGGGCTGCCTGACTTTGGGGTTGAACGTACCTTACCCTGACTTCTCAGAGAGGAACTGATCCTGACCATGGGGTGCTTTTGCAGGTAGCAGCAGTCCCCCAGCAAATTCAGGGCGTAGATCACAAGAATTTGTTCCAGCTCGCATTGTTTTCTTTTCCTTTCAAGAGCCTGTGATAGCAGTGCACAGTGGCAATCAATTAATAAGAACAAACATATGGTTGCAAGGAATCCCTCAGTTCTCCATCACGCTTTAACTTCCTTGGAGAGCAGAGCCTGAAGGAGAAGTGCAGAGCAAAGACCTCCACAGGCACATCTGTGCACTCAGAGATTGATCCTTTAAGAAAAGCTCAGGGCCAAGGGAGCCAGGCACTGTGTCAGAAACCAGGATTTCCAGCCCAGCACCTGCTCTGCAGCTCTCCCCGTGTGACTTGTGACAAGTGTCAAGAAACTCAGACCCTAGGAATATCAAAAAGAAGCCTGTGAACACTTACAGATTGGGTTTTCCCTGCGTTTGTTGTTATTACAGTCATTATTTTTAATTTTTTATTTTTTTCTGGGATTTTTGCCATGATGAAATGAAGGCTGAAATGCCAGCACCCCCAGGGCAGACACAGCTTCCCAAACAGCCCTTGCAAGGCTGGATACCTGCACTGGGTGCTCCTGGCACAGCTCTGGAGCACATTTGGGTTTCACCCCTGGCTCCCGGCAGGTTCATTCCCTGCCAGCAGCCCAGTGGCGAGCAAGGTCCCAGGGCAGCAAGGACGATGAGAAATGCATCTTGCTACAAACCCTCACCAAAGGAATTTGAAGCTCCACGTTCTAAAGAAAGCAAAACCTCAAATCTCTTAACTCCCGTGCAGCTTCCCAACCAGACCTGCACAAAAAGAACAATCAGAGCTCTCATCAAAACCAATTTGATATGCTAAGGCGATGCCAAGTAATTATTGTAGGACACCGCGGTACAGCTGTCTCGAGCTCCTGTGCGCTCAGCACATTTTGAGATCACTTTGGCAGTGCCTTTCCTGGGTTTTGCAGTCGCCTGGGAGCCCTGCAGGCTGCCGACGTGCTCCTGGGACACCACGGCACAGCCACCTCCTTCTCAAGGTGGGACCTTCAGTTCCAACCCTTCTCCTGGATGCACCGGGGTGGGCACTGGAGCCAAGGGGCTGCCCACCTGCAGGGCTGCAGTTGTGTGGATCAGCCCCATCCCATCACCAGCGCTGGTGGAGCTGCTCAGATGTGCAGAGCAGAGCATAAGGCTGTGCCCTTTGTCAGGCCCCAGGGTATCCAGGATATTTTCCTAGAGATTTTTCATGAGACCCTGTAGGAGACCTTCAGCTTCTTGAAAGCCAGGCAAGATACCCTAGGGCCTCTCCAATGGCACTGAATATCCACGTTTGGACTATCCTATCTGGACTCCAGCTGCAACTCCAGAAGGTCGTGTCTGTCACGTAGGTTATCCGTGGATGTTTCAGGTATCATAAGATCTATAGTATGGCAATAGATGTCTACATGTGGACAACCAAATTGGCCCCTGTAATTACAACTCAACATTTTCCTCATAGCCATATGGGTTGACCAGAAGACCTCCAGAGGTTTCTTCCCACCTAAACCACTCTGTGACACCCACCCACACGTAGACACCAAAGTAGGTGTGCCGTAACCTGTGGGCCTACATGTGTCCCACCTGTAGCTTCCTCCTTGTCCTGTACATGACAAGAAATAAAACTTCTCTGCCCATCTTAGTGCTGGTGACATTATTTCCCTGTGCAGCACTTACAGGCTGGATCCCAGCCTGGTGCAGCTTTCACATGGATGTTAGGATCAGGAACATGGCCCACGCGAAGATCAAATATAAACCTCTTACATCAGCACCCAGAGGCACAATGGCATTAGGCTCTTCCTACATTCGGATCAATTCTGTGAAAAACAATAGGAAGAGGGAGAGCTTTGTTGCCTGTCGTTCTGAAGTAAAGGAGACATTGCACAGATCACCAGAAAATATTAGCAATTAATCGTGTCTACAACATATGCTTTGAATTTTTTCAGAATCCACCTAAACACAAAAACAAAAGGCTTTTTCTCCTTGAAACAAACATGAAATGCTATCTAGTGTTGGCTCTTTGCTACTGCAGTTTCACATAGGTCTTTCTGAATGAAGCAAAATGGGCAGCAAAGCATTAAGGCGCCCCGGACAGTGTGCAGCAGCTCTGTGCACTCGGGATAGGGGAGCCTTGTCCAGTTCTAAAGTCTGGTCTGAATCCCAAAGGCCAGACAGAGCTCACACTTGCTGGTTTCACATCCCACATAGGAGAGACAGAGCAGAGAAAAAGGACCAAGAAGGATGGGGAATGAGAAGTTGCAACCAGCTGCAGAGCCACGCACCTGCACCAGGATGGCTGTGCCTTCCCATCCAGTTTAACACAGCACGCGAGTCTCTCTAGGTAGAAGATATATATTATTTTTAATTTATTTTAACTATGTCCACTTTAACATTGAATTATGTAAAATGCTATTATTAACAATATTTTACTTTTTTTTTTTTTTTTCTAAATAAGTATCTGGATTTAAAGCTCACAGGACAGAAAGACAATGGGCTGACGGCCCTCTGGGTTTCAAATCAATCCCTCATATTTGTCCTACATGTAAAAAAAATGATCTTTTGCTAGTAAACAGCTGTGGTTTCAATTCTGATGTCTGAGTTAATTAAAGATCAGATTCTGCCTCCAAAGCCACGTTCGCAGGTGAATCCCTGCACGAGGCCGTGTTTTCACTGGCAGTTTTTCTGTCCATCAGCCAGCTGCTGTGACATCTCAGCACATCCAAAAACATCTTCTTTAAATTGCCATCAGCCTTGCCTATGACAGATCAAAACATCTCGGCTTCCCCTGCGTGACATGCCTCAGAAATGTCACATTTACCCGCGGTGGGCGATGCACCAGCAAACAGTTTTCTTGTCCTTGCAGGAGGAGGGACCAGAGGGAGGGGATGGGAAGGAGGCAGAGGCAGCTGATTTGGATTCCCAAGGCTGAATTTTCCCCTGCTGCCTCTACGAGCTGCATCACCTACCGCTGCCTGGGGCACATGTGGCTGGCACCACTGCGGGCAGGGCTTGTGAGGGGCTCATAGAGAGCTCCCAGGGTCTGTGGAACAGAGACCACCAGCTCAAGCTTGGCCATAAACATTTCCTATATGCTTTTAATGTGCCCCATGGAAGCATATTTACCTGTACTCAGACCACAGTAGGTAAAGGTTCTCCTGAAACCCACACACAGCTTTCTTCCTAAAATAAAGGCTGGATGCTTCACGCACACCAGGCATCGGTCATGTTGCTGCTGTCAGACTGGGAAATGATGAGGTACAGTTGTGTTCCCTGTGTCTGATCCCAAACCTGAAAATCAACCCACAAACTATCAGGAATTGATGGGAAAGGATCCACAAGCAGTAGGAAAGAATGAGACCTCAAGGACCGGGACCCCTGTCCTGTCCCCAAATGGGTGGGAGACAACCAGCTGAAGGCAGCGGGGGAAATGGCCCTTTCTTCAGCTGTGGGGCAGGAATCCTTGATGTTTCCTGAGAATTTCCTCTTGAGGATTTCCTCTTGTTCACCTCAGCCTGCAAAGGTGAGTCCTGTGACGTTTTTACCACGGGGCTGGGCCATGAGGCAAAAGCCCCAGGGGAGCTGGAGCACGGGCCCAGAAGGACGCGACGAGCCCTCGTCCTGGGAGCCCGCTGTGCTGCTCCAGCACCCGATAAGACGACAAGTGGCACCGATTTGTTGTTATCTAATAAATATACACAGGAGACATGCCCCCAGGTGTAGCAGCACTTCAAAGGGCCCTTGGCTGCCACAGTACACTCGGGGCTCTTGGCAGTCAAAGCAGAGAAGCTTTTTTTTTTTTTTTATGGTGGGGAAAGACATGGCTGGAAAAGTCTTTCTGAGGTGCAGGCTCACACATCTAAGGGCAGTGAGGCAGTGAAAATGCCATCGGTGCTGATCAGCAGGGTCTTACAGACTCTTCCCCAAAAAGCACCACCATGAGCCACCTCCAGCTCCTTCTCCCAGTCTCCCCCCACCAGCACGGTCCCAGTTTCTGGTGGCTCGGTTCTGCTCCCTCAGGACAGAGGGAAAACCCACTAGGGTCACGCTCAGCATGGGCACAAATAGGGTATTTTTCTTCCACCAAGGCCTGATCTTAAGAGCAATAGCTTGATTTTGAGAGAGGTTTTCCAACAACTTTAAATCCTCCCTTGGTAACAAGGTGAAAACCCCAACCCCAAAACACCCAAGGCCGGTTCACGTTACTTGAGACTGTCCCAGCTCCTTTGCTTTCTGGGATTAAGGTCATGGGCACCTCACCCACAAAGGAAAAAGAGGAGAGAGAAGGTACCGGGTCTGAAAAAGCAATTTCTCAACCCCAGCTGCTGCCACAGTGTCCTGACACCTCAGTTTCACAAGTCACTTGTTTTCTGCTCATTTCAGAACATTTTAGCACCCTTAACCACTAGGAAGCTGTTTCTTCTGGATGTTTTTTGTCTACTCAGTTCTTTTTTTAAGCTTGTTACTGATACCCAGAGCTGAGGCAGCCGTGCAGACCGAGCTGCGTTGGGAAGGATGTGTTACACGGGTACGGCCACGGGTATTTTAACTCCTTACCGATACCTCGCCTGGAATGATCTGGAGGCAGGGGCTGGCCCAGCTGCTCACAGCCCTCACCCTGCTGTTCTTTGGGTGCTGTTTTTGCACGGAAAAAAATCTCACAAATAACAAAGCCTCGGGAAGGCAGCTATTTACCAGAACAGAGTGAGTCACCGTGTTTACTCCGCATGCCAGGATCTGAAAGACAAGAAGCCACAAAAGGTCACGGAGGAGCTGTCTCCTTGCCACTTATTTTGTCTGCTCCTCCGACAAAAGCGAAGCCATCTGAGCCATCTGCAGTACAACCGACGAAGCAGTGATGACCAAAAGATTTCAAAGGGGCATGCGAGGAGTGCCAAACACTCTCGGTAAAGCCAGAACAAACAAGAGGAGTCGTACAGCTCTTTGTGTAACCTTTACTCTCCCGTTACGTGCACCAGTTTAGAGTAATTATGGCAAAGCCGCTGATTGTATTATAAATGTAATGACATTAGCAGGACTGTCACCGCTTTTGTAGCAACAGTTGTGAAATTAATTTTTTTCTTCATTAAGGAGATCCTTATTTGCATGATTAAAATGTCAGCCCAGATAAATGCGCATGCCAGAGAATGAATCACTGAGCAAAAATGCCACCTGCCAAGCCCAGAGAATAGGACAAACAGGCAGGCGGCGCGGGGCAGCTCGGAGCTGGCTCCAGCTCCCGGTGGGAGCTGCTCCTCGGAGCTGCGATGGCCACGATGTGCTGGGGCAGGATGCTGAGTACCAAAAGGATGCTGAGTACACAAAGGTAGCCCTGTAAAAGAGGGGAAAATATCTGCAGTCTAAACTTCCCCCTTTGATTTTATTTGGTGATGAAAAAGCCCATCCATGAGCACACACCTCCCATCTCCTGTTCTTGCCTTCCATGCACATTGCTAAGCTCGGTGGTATTCTTCCGAAATGGCACCACCTCCCCTCCAACTGGACTGAAGCTCCTCAGCTCCACCTGCTACCGAGAATCAACCACATTTCCTCTTTGCTTTCAAGCCCCGGGCTTGAAAGACTTAGAGCTGTGCCCAAAAGGGCTGCGTCCCAAACAGCAGCGCTGAGGAGTGAAGGAGTGGGGAGCACTAAGTCGTCTTCCTGTTTGAGGTCAAGAAGGGAAGCTGAGAAGATAGTGTGGTGTCAAGGATTGTGGACGTTATCTGATTCAGACAGGTCCTGATCCTTCAAGAGCATTTTCATTGATAACGAAAGCAAGGAAAATAAAAAGAGGATAGAGAAAATACAGTATTTTAAACTGAGATGTTCCTTTTAGAATACACTGGGATTCTCTTCATCTGTATTTTCAAAGCAAATTTCAAGGCAAATTTTATGATTTCAAAGCAAATTTTATGATTTGGACTTCTTTCCATTTTAGGAAATGTAATGGAGCAATTTTGATGTTTCTAAGGAAAATGTTTGTTATTCAAAACGGTGCATTTTGACAACGCCGATTTGATCTGACGGCTTGCTTTACGTCACTGTAAAGTGCTAAGAGCTGGAAGGGGAATGCAGCCGAGAAAACCAAACACTTCACTCTGCAAAAGGTTGAAACAAACCACTTGAGCCTCACTGCAAGGCTGTGACCTGGAGGAGTCCAAAAGAAAACTTCCCCAAATTATTGCGTTTCAGTGAAATTGTGCTGGATAACCAGCACTTTCTAGTGCACCGCACCGCGACACCTCGTGCACCCAGGCTGCAGGAAGGCTCGCGCAGGGCGGCTCGTGCTGCAGAACAACCCGGTGCCCAGACAGGCAGGGCAGGCAGCTCCGAGCCCAAGCCGAGCTGCCAGTTTATCACTGCTGAAGCAAAGAGGCAGAAATATGCTGGGAAGCTGTGTGTGTGTGTGTGTGTGTGTGTGTGTCCAGCCTTCCCATCTTCCCGAGCAGATCATCGCTGCTGGCATAAAATCTTTCTCTTGACCTTCATCTGAGCAGAGCATCCTCATCAATACCAGTCTATGATGTTTGCTTCGAAAGAGAATATGCTATTGAGGTATTTCGGTGCAGACTTTTTTTCCACGACCCCTGTTAATCAAGTCCCTGTAGGCAAGGAAATTGCTGCAGATATTTCTAATAGAGCTGACCTCAGCCCAGTACAGACAGGGCCAGACAAGTCAGCTGAGACAGATGTTTCTTAAGATTTCCAACTTGCATTGGCTATTTTTGTGAAAGTTAGGAAAGAATTGGTAATAGTTCCCGAGTGCTAATTTGCATGGATTAATTTGTTTATAAAATGGTGTGCTCCAGACCGCAAACATGAAGCACCACCAGTGGGAACGGGCAAAACTAAGGCAGAAGGCTCTAACCAGGGGACACAGATCACAGGAGATGACTCAGGTCTTCATGCAAGGGTTAGGGTTAGGACTGGGGATAGGGTTAGATTTAGGGTTAGGGTTAGGTTTAGGATTGGGGTTAGGGTTAGCCCACAGGGAGGAAGAGGAAGTGAGGTGGAATCCTCTTCCACGAAGCCTCCAGGGACCGGGGGAGCTGTTGCCTCCCCAGGAACATGAACAAAAACTCACTGAGTTCTTTCTGGGGTTTCAAGGCGGACCTGCAGCGATGCAGTGGGAAATATAGACTCCAGCCTTGTGTCCTGTGACACTGAACAAGAGGGGCTCACCCTGCTTTTAGCATCCTCAACCCCACAGCTTTGTGCTCTGAGCTCCTGCTGCTGCCGAGCGAGCTGCTGTGGAACCTGGTGTCATGGTGAGATAAGGAGAGGCTTCTTCTGCAGGGACTAAAGCCAGACCCAGGTCTGGACTTCAGCAGTATTGAGCTTGGGGCGGCTTGACATCATGGGGTCTCCGGAAGAGCTGCCCCATGACCTACCAAGGTCCGTGCTTGGAGCAGAGAGGTTCAGTGCGGGGTTCTCGATGCTATCTTCTGCTGCTGTCATACAGAAAGCCAGGCAAGCCCACAAATCCTTATTACTTATCTGTTTTCGGCTCGGTTCAGATCAATTTGTATTACAGTGTGGTGGATGTCTATTTAATTCTTGCATCCTTCCTGACAGCAGGGAAATGTTTTTAGTTTTATTGTTATTATTGTGGCCTTTTGCATTTATGCTGGAAAGCCCCGCAGCAATTGTGCAAAGGAAAGAAGAATGGTAGGGTGAGATGGGTGAAGTTAGATGCCATAACAGAAATTAGCAATGAAAAATAAAAACTCCTAATCACTGGCTGAACTGAAGAAAAGCATTAACTAAAACTCTCCTAATCTGTAAGGTTTGCCAGCCCTTGGTCTTTGGGAGGATAGGAAGCCCCGCTTTTATCAACGTCCCCTATTTCTCTGGGCTCCCAGTAAATGCTTCTCCTGCATTTTAGGCTGTGAACTTTGCACTCACAGACTTCTTCCTCCACTGTCGCCACAATAAAAGGCACATGAGCATGTTCTCTAAAATTAGCTATGTTAGGGGAAAAAAAAAAAAAAAAAAAGACAAAAAAAGCAATATCATAAAAGCCCTCCTTGACCTTGTTGCAGAGTTGGATCAACACCTAATTGTTAAATGTTGCACGTTTCCCTAAAGACAAAACAAACATGAAGAAAAGCTCCTGGATTCTGGAGACTGGCAAAGCTATCTGCCATCTGCAGAAATTCAGCTGGGCCTTCAGCTGATAATAATGGCAGACAATGCCTTTATTTTCCTCATTTTCTCTCCTTTTACACAATTGAATATCTTCCCCTTTTGGAACGGGTGTCCCCATTAGCCTGGCAGAGGAAATGTTTTCCTGGGACCCTGCTATTGTGAAACACTCCAACTAATCTTTTCAGTGTGTCGGTGGTAAAAGTCAACAGCATCTTGAAATTGCAGCCCGGGATAATTGCCTGCGGCCCCATGATTGATCTTCCTGTTACTTCCACTAGAAGAAGCGCTCGCAATGCTTGAGCTGCAAGCACGCTCCGTTGTAGAGGTCAGGCATAGGCTGGCTGTCTATTTTATTTATTTTCTATTTTTTTCAAAATTCCCTGATTCTGGGAATTGACCTCAGAGTCCAGTGCGAGGCCAACTGTCTCCTGGCCAGCGTGCAAGGGTGGCACATGAAGAAGGGCATCTTTAAAGGCAAGACTCTTCGGTTTTGCATTTTAAGAGCAAGTTGGGAGCGCTTTTTGTGCCCCGTGCTGGGACTGATTCAGGCAGTTCTGCTCTGGGAGGAAATGGCACAGCCAGCAGCACAGCCTTGGCCCCGTCCCCGGTGGGGATTCAGCAGCACATCACCCTGCTGTCCCCCTCCATCCTCTCTCCCTCCCTCCCATTTTTTTGTTTTTTTTTTATTTTTGACTGTGAATTTCAGAGATTTTAGGCTTCTTGGATCATTCTGCTAAGGCACAAAGGAAAAACCCCGATAAAATCTTACGCTGGCCACGGTGCTATATTCCGATGCAGCACGCAGCATCCCCAGCCATGGAGCAGAGCTCACTGATTTTCGCTGGATTACACCAGGGGTAGCTACTTTCTAAGTGACTTGCTTTTCTTTTTTAATTTATGCCTCTAATTTGCTATCTAAATGAAAGTTTCTCCCCAGAGTGTTTCTTTTCTGCAGTCAAAGGCCAATATTTGGGGGCAATTGTTTCCAAGCCAAGTGGCTAAAGTCAGGTTGATAGTGTTATAATTACAAGAGTTTGCATTATGCATACTTGATTCCCTCTGTGTCTTTCTCTAGTCTGTGGCAGCTGATGGTAATGGAGAAAACGCTGCTGTATTATATCCTAAAATTTCAGTTTCCTGTTTTGGAAACTTGCAAGTCTCGTGTAATCCCTTCTGGTACAGGCACGTGCTCTGGGGAACTGCTCCCTTGCCCATGTGCTAATGAGTACTTCCTATCATTAGACCCAGGAATCATTACTGTGTAATCATAACTGGTTATAAAGCAATTAACAGGGAAAGAAAAAAAAAAAAAAAAAAAAAAAAAAAAGCTCTTAAGAAGAATGCTGATGGTGTTTGGGAGCGGGTCCTGCCTTCCAGCTGCCTCCTGGCAGGGGATGTGTAGGACAGAGTGCCAGGAGCCTGGCCTGGACCTGGCTCCTGCTGTGCCCCCAGCCTGGGCAGGGCACGGACATGGGGCTGTCTTTGGGCTGTCTTCTTCTGTAGGGACGACTGCTGGAGATCTGTGACAACGCAGCTGCACATCCATGAAAATCCATGTTGGACTTGCCCGGCAAAGGGCAGTCAGAGGCAGGCACCTGGAGCCCCTAAAAAACTGGCACATTTCTCACCACTGGCTGAAAAGAGAGCCTAAGGTGGATCCCCATCCCTAGATCCCTTTTGACAGCTAATATTAGCTGGGATTTTACCCTAACATTAGGGTGACTTGCTCTAGGTCAGAACAAAGAAATTGCAACAAATCTGGGGCTGAAACCTGGGTAGCTCTGTTCTGCAGGAACACCTGCACCATGCAACCTTCTTTCTTCTCCCTTGAGAAGAGAGAATGCATAAAACCGAGTATTGGAGCCAAGCTCCCCTGCACTTCAAGCAAGAAAATCTTCACTCAGAGGGAGGTGAGGCCCTGTCCCAGGCTGCCCAGAGGAGCTGTGGCTGCCCCATCCCTGGCAGTGCCCAAGGCCAGGCTGGATGGGGCTGGGGGCAGCCTGGGCTGGTGGGAGGGGTCCCTGCCCATGGCAGGGGGGTGGGATTAGATGATCTTTAACATCCCTTCCAACCCAAACCACTCTGTGTTTCTGTTCACTCTGTAAGTGCCATGCACTTAGGTGGAAACCATCTCCATGAGCCCCAGCTCCCCGCCCTCTCCCTAGGAAACAGCAAGAGCCTCCATACAAAGAGCAATGTTTTGCATATGTATGGGCCACGTGGCATGATTCACCCTTGCTCACTGACCTACATAGTCATTTATGCCAGAGTAGGTTGGAAACAAAGCACTGCAGGTCCTGCTTTGGCAGCACCGCACCAAAAGCAAGGCGAGATGCAGGCGGGCATCCCCACGCAGCCCTTCCCCATGTCTGTTGTTTCAGCCCATGGTAGAATTGTCCCCAAGCTGGAAGACAAAATGCTAGTGTCTTATAAAGAAAAGCAAAGGAGCATCGTAAGTCATAAATATGTCTATGTAGAGGATTTGCTGAAATCTCACCAGCCTCACTGGAAGCTCCACCAGCACCGGCCGGGCTGGTCCCTTGCTGCTAAGCCTGCTTGTGGATGGTTATACAGAACCACGGCAAAAACCCCACTGATAGCAACATTCATGCTGCCATGAGGCTGTGGTGAACAGAGACTGGTAGAAAGACACGGTGTCTTTTAGGAGACCCTTTATTTTTAATAGGTATTCCTGGAAAAAAAAAAACAGGGAGGGGTAGAAGCTGTAGGAGGCGAAAACATTGTTAATTAAACTGTTACACTGATTAGTCCAAGCCTCTGCATGAACAAGCTGAAGTGAAGAGCACCACTCTGTCTGCTTTAGGAAGCTGAAAAGAAGAAAAATCCTTTGGGAAGAGGTAAGAGAAGGTGAGAACTTAGTTGAAGCAAGCAGCCACCATGTCAAACAGAGGCAACGTGGGGTGACGTTATGAATGGAGAAGCTGCTCCCGCAAGGTACCAAACATCCCTCAAGTCCTACCCTAATTAGCTGAGCCTGGCATCTTGCAGTCAGGCCATGAGAAAGTAGTGGAAAGCTTCCTGATTTATCGATACCCCGGGAGAAGGGGCACGGAGCCAGATGATTGAAAGCCACCGGCCCTGCAGCCAGTGCCAGGATGGTAAATCACAGCGGGAATCCAAAGCGGGGGGATCCACGGGAAGGAGATTTATCACTGCCAACAGCTGGCGGCATCATTTATTGATCCAGGAGCACAAGACGCTGCTGTGTTGTATGGGTGAAACGCTGATGGAGCAACACAAAGCTCAGCGGTCCCAAGGAGCTGGCTCAGGGAGCCCTGCTAAGCCCGCTCTCGCTCCTCGTGCAGCATCGTGGTGGTTTCCAGCAGCAGCAGGGCAGTGTGATTGCCTCAGGGCTGGCACGTTGCTCTCACCGAAGGCTGAGCGGGTGGGAGATCGGCAGCAAAGAGCCACCAGACCACCGGGTTGTTTGTAAGGCGGTAGCTTAACTTATTCCGTGCCTTTTTAGCTGTTTCCTGATGGCTGTTCTTAAGTTTACGTGCTACGAAAACGCACCCCATTCTGCCTTCAGCTGTTCCCAGAATTAAACAAGTGCTCCCTAAAATCCTTGCTCTGAGAATGCCTTAGGAGTGACAAGGATGTAGGAAATGGCGAATTGGCAGCCCTGTGCTCCTATGGGGTGGCAGAGGGCTTGGGTGGTGCGCGATCGGCGGTGCTGGGGTACGGCCACCAGGGCACCCCAGGGAGAATCAAAGAGGGTTACTCCAGTAATGTTAGGCCAAGGAACCTGCCGTTGGAGCACCTACTCTTCCTGATGTCCCAGCCCTTTCTCTCTACATCTGAAACCCTCTGCCCGACATATTTTCCATCCAGGTTGAAGAGAGCTGGCACCTTTCTCTGGGCGAGCAGCGCCCTGCCTCTCAGGACAAACCGCTTTCACCCACACCTGTGTCAGCAGGAGGAGGCTCAGTGCCATTTGGCTGAAATCATCACATTTCCCTTCAAAAGTTCCACTTCCTCAGTAATTTTCACTTCTCATCAACTTCTGCATAACTTGATTTTTCTAAAGCCGGCCCAGGAGTTTTCCCTGCGTTTTAACTCTTTTCACCTCCCACCCAAATGTACAGGCTAAAGGTTTGTAATCTAGCATCACTCCAAATGCAAGCGCATCTATTGAGTTTTGACAGCTGAACTATAATGAACTATTTTAGCTGAACTAAAAGATACAAGTTCCTACTCTGCATACACAAAACAGAGCATGCAGACAGCAGCACCTGTTGCCCAAAAGAAGCCGGGTCACTGACTTCAGGGTTTTGCACGTTTAAATGCCCATGATATACGGAGTCAGCGTGCCAAGGAAAACGAGAACGCCAGTGCAAGGAGCTGTGATGAGCTTTGCGATGAATCTGGAATAGAGGCACGTCTGCAGTCTTCTGACTGCTTTGCAAAAGCTTTAGCGATGCAGACAGCAGAAATCTCCGGTACCCATAACATTTCTGAAAGCTTGTCAAAGCATTTTCTTAGTTTTTAATTAGCTTCTGCGAGAGGTCACGGCTTACAGCTTGGAAGAGAGAGCCGGCAGTAAAGACACCCAGGGTCTATTCCTAGCTGGGGAAGTGACAGGACAGGTGGCTCCCGGCCACCCGCCGCAGCCCCTCTGCCCAACTTCCGGACCTGTAAAATGGGCAAAATAACGCTTGCTGCTCAGGGATGATGCGAGACCTAATTAGATGTTTGCAAGGAGCACGCTGACCCTCGGATGAATTGTGCAAGGGAAATGAATAGTATTATCATATGGGTAATGAGCTCTCGCAAGACAGGAACTCCTTTGTTCAAAGAGACAGGCTTTTCCAGCAGCAGCCAGGTTACAGCTGAAGTTTATTAGAGAAAAGTGAGTGTTGCTCCTCTCTGTGTAACTGAGAATATATTGCTTTATATTAGGAGGATTTATCTGCAATGTATTGCATTCCTCAGAGCCTTTACCTTTAGGGAAAGCCTTAGGAATAACTCCTTAATGCCTAGTTTTGTTATGAAAATGAACTTTAGCTATCTTATGAATTGTTTATCTTAAGGCTGCACAATCACTTTGATTATAAAAGTCTAGTGTTATTCAAAAGACTGAAGAATCTCAAGTGAGTAGATGAATATTGAAAAGATATGAGGGGCATTCTGCTTTTCAGATTCTCTTCCACTCGTATGCCCATTCCTTATATGAAGAAGAACAAGAGTGTAATTGTATTGCAAGCTATTATTGTGATACTGAAGAAGCAATTATTGTATGTGTACAAAAGGATCGTTAAATATTTCCATCGGCAACCACGAATCACACTAGAAGTGTATTACAGTCATACCGTATTTTCATTACATTCCCTACAAGAAACTTAGTTAACAATTAATTCCAGCACGAGCAGGAGGAAATTGAAGCGGAAGATCATTTTTTCATCCATCCTTAAAAACAGACTGAAATGAAAAACAGAGCGACTAAAAGTGACTGAAACTTTCCCAGTGGGTGGTTGGTGGGATAACGCAGGAAGACATGAGTGACCCTAGGGCTTGCTTTGTTTCTCGGTGCTGAGGAGGAATAAACACAGGTGACCTTCTCCCACCTGCACCTTGCCAAAGCCGAGCTCCAGCAGCACGGCTTCCCATGCTGCAGCCTGCAAAAGGCAGCGAAGTCTCCTGGGCACAGGTCCCAGCCCTTTGGCGAGCTCTGCTGAGGCCCAGGGGAGAGGCAGGGAAGGAGAGGCACTGAGGAAGTGTAAAGGAGAAGATGCTATTCTTATCAGTGGGCATTTATATTTCTGGCGCCCTGTGACAGCGCCTGATTAACAGGCAAGGTGTAAGGCGTCTGTGCCACTGCCATAGCACAGATGGTGAAAAGGCTGAATTCTTTCTCCTTTGAAATGTTAAGTAAGAGGAGCAGATCAGCTTTGTAACTGCTAACAGCCAGGTTACTGAATGAGGAACTGAAGGCAGTTATGAAATTGGTATAAACAGTGTTCCAGGGCTCCGGAGGTTCCACATCTTTAATCAAAGGTAAGTCAGACCTACGATAACACCAGAGCTATCGAGTTAGCTTCACGTTAATTGAAGTGTTCAGACATCACAGCTAAATGCTTTTCTTTCCATTGTTTATTGCTGGCTGTTTTGCAATTACAGCCCTAAGTACAAAGCATATGGCCTTTCTCAATTCTTCCAAGCCATGTAATTACTTCAGCAAAAAGATTAACAGGAGGCCGGTTCCACATCAGCCTTTTCACAGAGTTCAGCAGTCATCCTCCCTAGGTTTTTTTTTGGTATGTGACCAAATTCAGCACCTGCAGAGTGACTGCAGTCCTTCAGCCACAAAGCACGCACATCAAACAGAGGGAAAGCTTCACAGATTGTTTCTTTAGTCTTCTTCTGGAAGGAATCACCACCTGGAAGGAGAGGTAAGTCAGCTTGATGCCACGGTGACAGTAAAAGCAGACACTTTGACGTGGATAACACTTATCGTTGATGCAACAATGGGACAGCATTCTTGGTGAATTTTATAATTTGGAGGAAAAGTTGTGAATCCTGCTCTGACTTTCACATCTTCATCTGCTGGAAAGTGTTCTAATTCCTATATAATCTATTTTTAACACTCCTGTAATTAATTGTTGTACTTTTCCCCACCTCGCCTGAACTCTTTTATTAGTAGTTCTGGCCCACTTTATCTGCTGAAGTGACATTCCAACGGAATTAACAGAGCAAATCTGTTTAGTACAGCAGAGAACAGAGTGCAGCTCTGTAGTACCTATAATACTTACATTGCAGGTAAACTTCTTTGAAATGAGAGTCATGTAATGGGATCTACTCCAGATTAGCAGAGGTGTAAGAGTAGAACTAGATCTTAAACTTAAGGCCTCGAGGTCCCTCTTTCTGGATCCCTATAACTATTCCAGCTGTTCTCAAACTGGTAGATACGATGAGGGCAGCCTACGCAGCCAAAAGAGGTGTTCCCCTTTGCCAGCATTTGCTGCCAACACTTAAGCAGGCACACATTGGGTAATCCCTATGACTGTTGTCCTGGCATATCTCTTGTTGCCTGGAAAACAAACATGTCAGTGGCTGGGCAGAATGATTTCTGCTGTAACAAAAAAAAAAAAAAAAAAAAAAAAAAAAAAGCTTATTTGCAAAGCACTTCTGATAACAGATGTTGTAAGGAAAAGGTTAGTAGGTCAGCAGATGAAAATGTGGGAGCAGTTCTTTTACAGCATTTTCCAGCCTCCTACTCAGTCTACTTTTAAAACTAAATGGCATTCAACCCCAGGGAATATCCTCACTACATTTTAGATCTTACGAAATATGGATTCTATTACTAATCATTTTTGCCTTTGAATTTCCACCCTTTTTTTCTCCTTTCTGTAGTTCATATCCTCAAATAATTTTTACCTGACAATTTTTTTCACTAAATATCACTGTTTGACTATGGGACAGCCTGGGACACCCATCGTGTATTCTAAGGGGATGCAACTACCTGTGGTGTTCACAGAAGATGGACAACATGCAGAGTGCAGAATATAGCCATCCTAGATGAAATCAAAGGTCTAGCTAGCCAAATATCTGAGAGTCGTCAGCGTGTTAAGAACAGGACAAGCTTGCGTGGTTGGCCAGCCCGGACATTTTCCCAGCTTCCAACTACTTGGAATTTAGCAACTTCATGAGCAGAAATGTTGTCTTCATATTCAGTAGATTTCCTTCCATTATTTTGTTCTATTTTTCTCTGTCCTTGTAAACAACATGCTTTTTGTAGGTTGCATCTAGATTCTGTGGGAGAAAACTAAAATCATTTTTTGCTGTTATGAAAGTGGAGACTCATCATCTGTGATTATTTCATCCCTAACAAGAACAAGACCATGCTTAATAATATTCAGATTTAAAACAAAACAAAACAACACTTAGGATCTGCAGGTTTGGATGTTGGTGATTCAGTACACAACTTCTTTCCCTGTGAGTTATTAAAATCACTGCCTCAGTGTGTGGATATTGCCTTAATATTGAAGAAATGCACAAAGTTCTCAGCACTTTGAGACTTTAAAACATAACTAAAATAACTAATCCAGTTTGAGTATAGCTAGTTCTGCTTTCCTCAGCTCGCATTGCTGAAATGATCTTATTGATGGTCACGTAAATGCCCACTTTTTGTCCTCAGCTGCCACATATGCTCACTGTGCTATCTGGTGACTGCCCTGGTTCCATCCAAGAGGAAGCTGTACAAAGATGCACTAGGAGTCAAACTATGATGTTCATTAAGACCTCACCCCATACTCAATTTTATGACTTCAGCGCTGGCTTTAATTACTGACTGGATTGAACAAGCTAAGCAGTCTAGCAACCTATTATTAACGTTACCTGAAAACACAGCTGAGTCTAGCTATTAGAAATGCTTCCAACTTTGTTTTGGAAAAAAAAAAAAAAATCTAAATGAGAGCAACTCCTCCCCTTCCATCCAGTTTCACCTGACCTCTGCTGATGTGTCACACCCTTACAACTTTCAGCTGAGTAAGATGAAACTACAAGGAAAACTGTCTTGTTGTGATTCAGTACCTGGTAAATACAAAAGGAGTGCATCCTTGTTCCTGCATCAGAACACTCTGCACAGCAACTCCATCCCTGCACTGGCCGTGTTTGCCATTTAACACTGCTGATAGAAACACAGCTATATGACACCAGCCTCTTGAGTACACACTGCTAGTAAGTTCCTACAGGAGTGTCTGCACAGATGGCAGGAAAGGAGATTGCTTAGCCAGGGCTTGCACTGTCACTGGCTGTGAGCACTCTCGCTACGGTGGTGTCAGCACACCAAACCAGCACGAACCAATACAAACCTCCTCCTGTCGTAAGCAATTGATTCCTGAAGAAATAGGTCATCTAGGAATACAAGTTGCCAAAAGCACACATGGACAAATAAACAGCTTTTGGATGTGAAGCGGCAGAATGGGTAAATATCCTAAGAACCAGGAACAGTAATTCAGTGGGAGAAATAATTCTGTTACCTCAGGATTCAGATTGCCACATGGAAGTCCTTGTGAATATAGCCAGTGACTTAATGTGTACACAGACTCCTGGGACTTAGTTCGGTGAGGCATCAAGCACTCCCATATGGTACAGAGAGCTTCCTATAGAAGCTCAGGAGTTTGAAGACTCTAAAATTTTAAAAAATGAACAAACAAAAACCAAACAACCAAACAAACAAAAAAACTGCTAGTACAGATAGTTCCTGCAAATGGAATAGATGCCAAAACACGAATGCAATACACAAGTTAATTACTGCTCAGCTGCTTTCAACAGAAAAATAAATTATTGCTTTGATTGATTACAAGATTGCAAAATTACAGTTAAAGGTTAGATAGCAAGTTTATTCACAGTCTCTTTGGAATAATAAAAGATAAATTTATTGAAATGAGATAAATATAAATCTATGATTTTTTCAAAATAAACAAAACAAACTAGATCCTTTTTTTTTTTCCACATTATTTTCATATACAGGTGGTTATTTAAATACCTGAACATTTAAAAGTCATCTGGTCCAACCACCCCCCTACCCCCAATGTCACCACTAAGCCATGTCCCTAAGCACCACGTCCAACCTCTCCTTGAACACCCCCAGGGACAGTGATGCCACCACCTCCCTGGGCAACCCGTCCCAATGCCTGACTGCTCTTTCTGAGAAGAAATGTCTCCTCATTTCCAACCTGATCCTCCCTTTGCACAACTTGAGGCCATTCCCTCTAGTCCTATCACTAGTTACCTGTGAGAAGAGGCTGACCCCAGCTCCCCACAGCTTCTTTTCAGGGAGTTGTAGAGAGCAATGAGGTCTCCCCTGAGCCTCCTCTTCTCCAGACTAAAAACCCCCAGTTCCCTCAGCTGCTCCTCACAGGACTTGTGTTCCAGGCCCTTCACCAGCTTCGTAGCCCCTCTCTGGACACGCTCCAGGGCCTCGATGTCCTTCTGGTAGTGAAGGGCCCAAAGCTGAACACGGCACTTGAGGTACAGCCTCACCAGAGCAGAGTACAGGGAGATGATCACCTCCCTGCTCCTGCTGGCTGCACTGTTCCTCATACAAGCCAGAATGTCGTTGGCCTTCTTGGCCACCTGGCTCATGTTCAGGCGAGCATCAGTCAGCACCCTCAGATCCTTTTCCTCTACACAGATTTCCAGACACTCTACCCCAAGCCTGTAGTGCTGTTGTTGTGGCCAAAGTGCAGGACCCAGCACTTAGCCATGTTGAACCTCATCCCTCTAGCCTCTGCCCATCGACCCATCCTGTCCAGGTCCCTCTGCAGGGCCTCCCTGCCCTCTGGCATATGGACACGTTCCCCCCAACTTGGTGCCATCTGCAAACTTACTGGGGGTGCACTCAATTCCCACATCCAAATCATCAATAAAGATATTAAAGAGGATGGGCCCCAACACTGACCCCTGGGGAACACCCCTGGTGACTGGTCACCAGCTGGATTTCATTCCATTCACCACCACTCTGGGCCCAGCCATCCAGACAGTTTTTAACCCAGCAAAGCTTGTACCTGTCCATGCCATGGGCTGCCAGCTTCTCCAGGAGAATACTGTGGGAGACCATGTCAAAGCCTGTAGTTCCCCAGATCCACCTTTCGGCCCTTCTTATAGATGGACATCACATTAGCAAGTCTCCAGATATCTGGGACCTCTACGGATGACCATGACTGCTGATAGATGTTGGAAAGCAGCTCGGCCCCATTGACTTGTGACAGTCCAGGTGGAGCAGCAGGCCCCTAACTGTTTCCACATGAACTGTGGGGGGTTTCTTCTGCTCCCTGTCCCAGACTTGGTCAGGAGGCTGAGTACCCAGGGATACCTGGTCTGATCCAGTTGTGGGATCTGTCACCACCGATCCCACAGCATAAATAAGCCCAGACTGACTCATGGCAGCTATGAAAAGAAGCATTCATGTCTCTGCCCTGCTTTCTCCAGTGCTCCTTTGGGAGCATGATCCTGAGGCTGACGCTGCACACCGCGGCTGGAGCCTGCAGGGGCTGCTGGCAAGGCCTTCACACAGCAGTGACGCAGGTAATCTGCTGCTGGGCTGGAGGGAGCCATGGATCTGACAGATGTTCACGTAACTCTCCGCTTCAATCAATACGGCCTACTGGTCCGAAGTCAACTTTCCACGTAGTAAATAAACTGAGGTCACTGCATCCTCAGCCTGGTTAATCCACAACCCAGACAAGCCGTGCGTAGATAACAGAGAACTGATTTCCACAGCGCAATTGTAGACAAATGACTACAAACTGCCCACTCAATGTATGAGCTACAAGGAAAAATGAATGTTCTTATGATTATCTGTGATCACCAAGTTTCTTAAGAAACAGAACAAAAAGATCCAAAACAAAAGATAATGAAGTGGCTTATTTATGGCATGACTTCTTGTTTGCTGATTTCAAAAGCAAAGCAATGCTACCATGGCAGATAGAGAAGTCTGAGCTGTCTTTCAGAACAGCATATCCAGTATCACTTGACACGGATTAAGGGCAAGCAGAGGGAAGTGAATTTCAACCAGCTTTGGATCCTCCCCCTTTCAGTCTTCTCAGGAGACAAAATAATATCTGGTGGCGTTAGCAGATGGACTAAATGGAGGAGGAAAATGGGAAGTCAGTTTGAAACAGCTATGGCTCAGGCAGTTTGGGAAAAAAAAAAAAAAAAAAAGTGGTTAAAAGCAGAAGAGGATGCTAATAACACTGCTACAGTAACTAATCTGAGCATAAGTATTAAGGTTTGCTGCATTTTTTCTTGTTCTGTAATTATGTGTTGACACCTGCTATGCAGGACCGTGAGCCTAAAAAGAAGTGTTATGTGTGCTACATTCGAGTAGCTGAGAACTGAATTTTGATTTTTGTCCTTTTGTTGAATCAAAGGATCTGCTCCAAATAGCAAATCCTACTCTAGACAGAGCAGGATAAAGCATTGTTTGCCTTCCTGATGCTGCCTATGCAATAAACTGCAAAGAAAACTGCAGGAGACAAGTTGAACAGGATTGGGGCTAATGGGAACAAAAGGCTTGAATTAAAAATCTCATATGTCAGTACAAATTCAAGCTTTCCCAAAAGGTAGGATTGATCAACTTTGCAGCTGTGGGTTAGTTGATAACAGGCTCCTAGGCTGCTGGAAGTTCAATATCACTTGAGCAGTAAAGAAGCCTTTGCAGCAGTTTTGATAAACATCATTACCTCAAGTCTAGGTCCAAATTATTTTTCTAATGCTTGGTTTAAGCAGTACATCTCACCAAGCCATTTCTCTGGGGCAAAAGTCCAATTGTACTTCCACCAGCCAGAAATATTCTCTGTTCTCCTTGCACTTCTGACAGTTTGTTTTTTTTTTGTTGTTGTTTTTTTTCCAAGATGAACAGCAGCCTTTTGAAACGACTAAGTTGTTTGACGGGCAGTATTACATAAAATTATGTTTTTAATAGTGTTTTCAGTTGTTTTGTATCTGTTCCTGAAGAAAGGTTTATTGCAAAAGCAATGACATGCTCCACTGCTTGGGAAGAGCTAAAGACAAGCTACTCTGCAAGCTGGCTCCTCGCGAGGACTGTATTTGCAGAACAACCTTCTCCCAGCCCTCGTTTTCTCTATTCCCCCGGGAAATATATTGATGGACATATTTCATCTTGAACATGAAACAGCAGCAGGCATTATTTCTATGGAGAATCCCAAAATATTATGCAGACAGGAACATTAAAGGTATGACAGTAATTCTTACAGTGTTTATGGCACTGTTATCTCAAAGATCAGAGAAATTAATTGCTATTTGTAAAATAGATGGTCAGTCTAATCTGAAACACTCATAGCAGACATATTGTCTTTTAAAATATTGTAAATTTCCTTTTTCATTCATCTCAGTTTTTCATGAATGAATCTTTTGGAACAAATCATTTTTTTTCTCAATTGAAATGGATTGGTAAAGGGTATTTCCCAATGCAAAGTTAAACCTTAATGACCTCCCTCAGCAAATTAGGCTGTGTACTTTAAACACGTGCTTAACATTTTCCAGTGCAAATTTAACTTTTGCTCATGAAGAAAGTCATCGGGCAGTTAGACATTTCTGACCGACCGCCAGTTCAAATATCAGGTATTCGTGACTAAATTTCTCTTGAGAATGGCCAAGACGCAGCTTTAGCAGATCCACGTAGGCGAGTAGAAGCAGAAAGGGACACATTCCTTTCTCAGTTCACGAAAGCTTCTCTGATACTTAAATGAGCCTCGGTAATATCCCAAGACCAAACAAGAGGACAAATTCCGCTTGCACAACTCAGATGAGAAATCACAGTGGTGTCAACGGAACACACGCAGAATTCAAGTCAGAAAGATTTGGCCAAATCTTCCAGCAGAACCAGACGGAAACATTCAGAAAACACAGTGATGATGGATAAAGGTTTGATAGAGGGTGAGAAACGTCATAGGCTACTCACACACACATCAACCCCATGATTAAATGCAGCACCCAGATAAAAGGCGAGACTTGAAGGAGGAGCGTATTTCCATGGGTGGCTGCCACGAGATGGGGATTAGATGCCGTTGCACTATTACTACAGTCTGTTTACATATAAGAAGCCGGAAAATCACTGCAGAGAAACAGGATTAGTACTAATCTCAAAATCACAAGGACGACTGTTTATATAGATTTAGTAAGTTAACAGGTATCGAGTGGGGGAAGGGAAATGGTACCATTTTTAGCCTCCCTTTTTAATGAAAAAAGATTTATTTGGCCTTGCTGCCTACTCTGGTATTTGCTTTCCTACTTATCCTGTAACTTTAAAACCACTGACCAATCTTAACCTGGTTTTACAATTGTATAAAGGTCACTGAGTGAGTAAATTATAGATGCTTTCAGAATGAAGGCAGCAGTGAAAAAGGCAGCATCCTATGTGCTTTTTTATAAATTCCAGTAATGCTTGACTCAGGGAAATAACACCATGTACTTGCAAGAATCTACAAAGGAACTTATAACCCCAGAAACAAGAAAAGTTAGTCGGTTTGCCATCAGTTGAAAGGCACGAGCTCACAGGAAACTATTTGGTACAACATTTGTGGAATGGCTTGGTGGTTAACTGCAGAGGCATTCTGTACAAAAGACAAAACATCTTGTGGGGCTGTGAGGAGAGCTCCTCTGCAGCTGCTTATTCCCAAGCACCACGCAATCGGTATGTATGGATAAGAAGTAAATTAGATCAGAGATGGCTGAAAAGAGCAAACCAAACGGTTTCATCTGGCTGCCGTCCCCATTCTGCTTCACAGAAGGATTGCACAGAGAGATCTGTGAGCGCAGGGTAGGGGCTGGCAACGAGTATGCAGGAGTAGAGATAGGGCTGACTAGCCAGTCAATAAATGCTTGCATAATCTGGGGTTCAATCCATATGTTGGAAAGTCAGACAAAAATCTAGAACCTGCAGGAAAGGATGAGGGAGAATGGAGGAGTGGATGAATATAATGTGATAATAAAAGGCCTAAAACAGACGGGGAAGTTTTGCTTTGCACCAAAATAATTATCACTAAACCCAGTATGGTACCAGCCAGTGTAAGAGCATCACAGTTTGACTCTGTGGAGTTGAAACTCTGAATTATTCCTGTTTATTTCTTAAGGACAAGAATAAATAGCTGAACCTTGAAGAAAATACCAAGCGAGAATTGCAAACAAGAAAAAGAATATTTAATAAAATGAAACCCTCATATATTCATTCTTTTCCTTAGACCTAAAGAAAGGCACTAAGCACATTCTTTGTTGTCCCCATAAGGCATGTATGAAGCAATGGCTCTTGGAGCCTATGCAATTCTTTCAAGATGAGGCAAGATAAATCAGTTCACAGTAAGCTCTGGGCTCTCACAGCTGCAGCTGTGTAGAAGCTGAGTGAGGACCAGGTTTATACAACACCTGACTGGGGAGCTCATTTTCACTTTTCCTTATTTCACAACCGTTTTTATTAACCTTTGTACGAAGAAAGGCTCAATTATCTGTTAACAGTCCCTTCAGTCATGAGTGTTCATTATGATGTGTTCATGTATGTGTAGGTCTTTACAGTGTACTTTGTAGCTTTGCTAGTGATAACACATGCAACAGTCACCCGGAGAGGTTTAAACAACATATTTATCATACATGGAAATACGCCTTCCGTGAGCATGAGGAACTTGCAATTTTCAAAACAGTTTTGGGCATTTGGACCCACTTATCTGGTCTTCATGTTCACGCAGGAAATTTCTACATCTGTGGAAAACTCCCCCTTGGTGTCTGAAGACAGACTGGTAAATAAGTGACTTGTTTCTCAACACTCGGTGGAAGTTGAGCGCTTCTGAACATCGAAGTCAGCAAATGAGGCAGCTTCCCCCTTCGTGGCTGTAACCACAAGGCCTCCCAGCTGGAAAAATAGTAGTCCATCTGTAATTTGAAAGAAATATAGGCAGGACAGTTATTTATGCTGAATTCACTTTATATGCTGTGACCGTATGTTGTGGCCTCGTAGTTATCATTTTTATGTAAGCCTTTGCATTGCCAGGAGGGTGTAAAAGGCCAGTGGTGTCAATAGGAATCAGGCCCTCTTTGTCTTCTGTGCATGCAAGCACAACATTGCAAATATTTACCCAATTAGACAGTTAGCTCCACCCGACTATGAGCAAACAAAAACAACTGCTCATAGCATTCCAGAGAAACAACACAGTGCGAGAACAAAGATTTCCACACACAAACACAGGCAACCATCTAACCACAAAGCAGCAAAACCAGCAGATTTTTTCATCTTAAAAAATAGGGGGAAGTTCTCTTCGATATCCATATATCTTTGTGCTGATGATTCAGAAGTGGGAGCTTCTGCTTCATTTTTCCAGCTGAGTTTCCCTCAGTGAATATGGGGAAAATAAATAGATATCCAGTCCAGCAGATGCCAAAGTTGGCTGATGAGAAGACTGATAGCTTCTAAGCATGGGGCACAAAGCCCTTTTAGCTTCTAAGATGTGATACAGAGCTATTATAGCTTCTAAAAGTGGATACAGAACCATCTTACCTTGGGCCATTTTGTACTTAGGTCTTCTCTTTCCTCTGATGGGGGTATAGTTTGTTATTCCTTGTGCATGTTTCTCACTTGCCAGATGTGGGACATAAACTAGTGACACCCAAGAGGTTCATGCCTCTTTGCCATGAGGTCTTTTTGCAATCACAATTTCTGAGCTTCTGCAATAGATGTGAAGGCACCGATCTCATCTTCACTAATGGCACCAGCCCCTGACCTTGTGAGGCAGTGCACAAACAAACCTTACCACCGAGTTAAAGCTGGATGAGGTCTGGGCATACCAACCACCCTGCATGATAGCGGGGTATGAACACATGGCCGCCCTCTGACCTCACAGCTCGAATCTATCCTTCATTTACTGCTGAATACAGAAAGCAAAAGCTTTCGCTGCAGTTGGAGGAACCAGGCACCTCCCAAGGCCAGTTCAGACAAAGTTGGATCTCATCAGCCCTGTGGAGGTACAAATTCACTCACTCGGCTGCCTGCAAAGGCAACTGCAAGGAACTGGGCTCGAATGGAGGCACCGCCATCAGGTGCGTTAATCCCAGCAGCCTGAGTGGGTGCGGTGCATGTTCCTACACCATGCACGCTGCTCTCCCGTGTTTTGAAATCCAGCAAGCCTGAAAAATATACAGTGAAGCTGGCAGCGTGCCGCTCGGATCATTAATGAGATGAAATTTGCAGGATCCTAAGCTGGTTTTTGATTTACGATGACTCTGTTAGCAGTGTCTGTAAAAAAAAATAAATAAATAAATAAAATAAAATAAAATTTCCTATGGCATACAACTGAAGCAGTCCTATAAGGACCAACCATACATTACAACAATAGCAGGAGTTACATTAGCATATAATTATGTCCTTGAGTTTACATGCAAGTGGCCTGATCTCATTACTACAAGTAAAGCGTGTCCTTTTATGAGTAAAAGCCAAAGGGGTTGGCTCTAAGTAAATGCATTTTTCAGCACATCCTGGCCTCAGCAGTTTCTAAACTATCGCCCCAGGCAAAGCGGTAGGCTCCCTGCGTGCTTCACTTTTTTAACTTAAAGTTCAGTTCTGTAGCCTGAAAATATACCTGACAGCAATTCCCACCACCCAGGCAGAGTGCACTGCATTTCAGATTACTGCTGATGTCATCGCTGAAATAGGAACCTTGACATTTTGTCTGAAAAGTGGCAAAACAGTAGCACTGTTTTGTCTGAAAAGTGTCTGCACGGTAGCACTAACCATGATGCAACAGGGAAGCCACATGTTCATATCACACCATGCAGTAATGTGTGCCCAGGTTCTCTCTCTCGTGTTGTCTTTCCTCTGCATTGGTCTTCCTGGCTGCATCCTGAGATTTACACGGCCAAGCTTTTCCCAGAGCCCTGTTCAAAGGTAAGAGTGCTCTCTGAATATATGAGTCTACACTATGATGGCAGAAAAAATCAAACTTAATCACTCAGATTTCAAGGTGAGCTTATCTCTACATCTTCATATAGCCTGGAAGAGGCACTGGCAGTATTCAGGCTCCTTTCAGGTTATTTATAGTGAGTTCTAGATGGGCTATATATGTCTTTAATATATGTATTTAAAAATAAAATAAAATAAAATAAAATAAAATAAAATAAAATAAAATAAAATAAAATAAAATAAAATAAA
>NC_048894.1:8405901-8428550 GCF_011077185.1 Oxyura jamaicensis
AAATAAAATAAAATAAAATAAAATAAAATAAAATAAAATAAAATAAATACATGAACATGGTGTGAATTGGGCAGCACAATCCTACATGTAAAGCTCTGGAAAAAAAGTGTTTCCCATTCTCTAGCAGTAGCTCTAAAACTCTCGACCATTGTGGCCCAGAATTTAAGGGCCATGAGGATGTAGAGATGTAACCACGGTGTGTGACACTGAGTCTACGCTCGGTAGCTACAGCTCTGCTATTTACAGTTATTACTGCAGTAAGGCCAGACAAGGAAGTGGCAGAGCCGGGGAGAGCTCATCTGATTCAGATCTTTCCTGTCTCATCAGGCACCAAGGCTGCAGCCAGCCCTCCTAGCTGGGCACAGTCTCTCTACCAATTTTACTGACAAAAATGGGAAGGTTTCCATCACGAGATGGCAAAAAGTGCTGGAATTGTGTACCACAAGAAGAGGGAACTGTAAGGGGAACTTATTGCACATTGCAGTAATGTGCAATAATTTCCTCAAGGAAATTCTGTTTGCATTGCAGAAGGGAATGACCAAGCCCCAGGTCACTAAAGAAGTGCAAAACGTTTGTGCTCACAGCTAGCCATGGTCAGGCTTGCACATATACCTTGGAGAAGCTCTTTTACAAAACCTGATGTTTCCTAAGGATCAGTGATAGAAATGTACTCCTCTGGTTTCTTCTCCAGGCAAACAATGTTCCCATCAAGAAATAATCTATATAAAAGGCAATGTTCCTTCTGTTAGCTTGGTTTGTTGTTCTTTTTTTATTATTATTTTTAACATGGTTCATCTGTTGTTTATTTCACCTATGCTTTAGACTATCGTGACTTGGACTATTCATGAAAAACTGGCTGTTCCCTCACGTGATGATTGACTAGCTGCTCATTTACAAGGGCATTATAGCCAATAATTTTGCTTTTAAGGAAATACATTCCTTACAGTGCCCTGCTTTTATGCCACAGCTAATGTAAAAAACAAACAAACCCACAGAATTCCAGCAATTTGTAACCACACCAAGACAGAAGTGTTTGCAATGGTGAGTAGCACTGCCCACACCAGCCTCATAAACCTGCTAATGTCATCAAAGAAGATTCTTTTTGTACAGTATAACCAACAAATAGTATTTTTTTCCTAATGAAGTTTAGATCAAACCACCATGTTGACTACCAAGCCTGAACACACTGAACTAGCTGCTCCATAAACACGCAGGAGGACAGTGATGAATGAAGCTGAAACAAAGACGCTGTCTTTGTGTCAGGACAGAGGTTCATTGACAGTGAGTCAGTACCCACAGCTGCATGTGGGATGTTGATTAGCTAATTATATGATAGTTGTTACACGAATTTATAGACACTTGAAGACTGCAGCCTACATATAATTGTTCTTTCTGTT
Source organism: Oxyura jamaicensis (assembly GCF_011077185.1). Lineage (NCBI taxonomy): Eukaryota > Metazoa > Chordata > Aves > Anseriformes > Anatidae > Oxyura > Oxyura jamaicensis. The sequence continues at coordinate 8,407,299 of NC_048894.1, forward strand.
TTGTTCTGGGAGAAACACAGCTAGAGAAATGTCTGCAACTAAACAAAAAAACTTCAATTAACATTTGTCATATGCCCGATACGATATTATTAACTGCACAAAGAAATGGCTTTGTTAGGATATCTTAGGGTTTAATTTCCATGTTAAGACTCCAACTTGAGTTTGTCACCCTCAGATTATACACAAGCAGCCGAGTTTTTAAGTTCTGTGCACTGCGGATGACTCACGTTATTATATACTAACCACCAACACACTTTGCTTTACCCCTTTGTTTTACACGCCTGAAGTGTTCTGGCTGGGGTTCGTCTTGTCACCAGTCCATACTTTTTGCATACTGCTTATTGTACCATGTAATCACTCCCTGTACTTCTCCTTTTAGCTTTTAATGAGATCCTGCGCTGGGGCTTGGGCAATTTCACAAACCTCTGCTTCACAGTGCGGCATGCGCCACGTTACTGCGGTCCTGGGACCTCCGAGGAAGCATCGTGCAACCCGCAGGCTTCGGTGAAGATTCCTGACAATTCACCCAACTACGGCTGAAGACAGCCGACAAAGCAAAGAGCTCAGCCTGATAAACTGCTGCCCACGTCAAAAAGAGTTTGGGAACTATTGTGCATAAAGTTGGCATCAGGGATCAAACAATGCATGTCACTAAATCCCTTTATGGAGACACGGGAGATTAAGGTTTAGGTTATGACCGGGCAAGTTCCTTTTCTCTGCATCAATCAGAGAAAGCCTGAAAGGTGAATAAAAATCCAGAAAGTCACCAGTGAAGCAGAGGGCAAGCAGCGCTGGGGATAATACATCTTGTTCAGCAGCAGAGGAAACTGGTTATTTCTGTGATTGTCTACCACTGCCTTCTGAGATTGTATCAGCAGCCAGCTCAGGTTTTGGTCTGTTGTGAACAGGGAGGAAAACAATATGCCCTAGTACTCGGTAGTAACCTATCTGAAGTTTCCTTCTTAAGAGGCCCACAACACAGTCTTTGTGAGACATGCGGGTTGTCAGATTTCAGAAATGTCACAGTTTAATGCAGAAAGCAGGAAAGAGCGGGTGAAATCATTTCTGTAATTTATGTAATGATGCTGAGTACTTCCAGAGTCTGCTGTCTTTGCTAAGGAAAGTGATAAAAATAGCTGTCATTAATCTCACAGAGACACCTGAGCACTTCTTTCCAGAAATAACCATTACGCATAACATTTTGGGCATTAATCAAAGCTTGCAGAGGCCTACCACTTTTTAGGAAAAGTAAATCCAAGACATTATGACTATAAAGCAACGCAAACATAACGGGGCATTTAACCTTCATTCTAAGCAGACAACTTCATGAAAAATATGCTTGGGGATAGTTCTCAACTAGTGTACATTCGTATTGCTTCCACGGCTTTTAGCAAAGCTGCAGCAAGTTTTACTATCTCAGAAGTTGGTCTCTGAAAGAAGCCTGGAAGAAAAAATAAAAATAATAATAATAATTAAAAAAAAAAAAAAAGTTGGAAAAAGATAGTAGATGGTAGCAAAGGAGACATACCCATGAGGCAAGGAAAAGAGAGGATAAAAATGCTTAAAAGGTTCTTTCAGGAAAGATAACTAGCAAATGTCTGCAGCACAAGGGAACGTGAACTCTGCCCAGATGGGTAGGACTTAGGGAAAAAAATAATACAGAAAGATATCTTTTTGATTAAAGTAGAGATGTAGCAGAAGCAAGGATGAATTAGTATTTGTTTCCCTTAGGTCAACTCCAAAAGAAATTTCTTACAAAGATGGGTCATTTTATCTCAGATCTGCAGTCCTGTTGATAAATCTCGAAGTGTTTTAAGAAGAAAATTTCCCAGGGTATGAGCTCTAGCCGTCACTTAGAGTTGCTGAAAGTATTGCTTAGTGTTCCAGGAATATACATAAATCGCTTGTGTCAATTCAAAGCGAGTACACGGTTGCCATGAAGGGAAGTGTTAAGTCTACATGTGATTTCCTGGAACAAATCAAATGTTTCTGCAGAGGAACTCCTAAGTGCTGACGATATAGTAAGGCTGTCTTCTCTGAAAACAGTTAACTTAAACTTACAGTGCAGGTCCACTGGGTCAGAAAAAAGAACTGAAGGAAAGGACATGAATGGTGTAATGCAAAACACAGTTCTGCATTGCCATAGGGGCAACTCATGAGGCCAGGGAGAGAGCAAAACTCCAGCTGCACTGACACGAGAACACTTGGTGAAGGAGGAAGAAGGAAAATGGATATTCTTCCAGGATGAAAACCAGCAACTCTGAATTAACTGGCACAACCACATTTTGATGGGGTGTGTGGCAGAACGCTGGTGGGCTTCGTTTCACAACGACTAAACCAAGCTGGCAGCATGTGCGGCGCAGAAGGCAGCTCTTCAGTCACCTCTTAACCAACATTATAGCCACTTCAGAAACGATGAGCGGAAAGGTGTGAGATTTCTGGAATGAAAGAAATTTTCTATTTATTGACATTGTGACTTTAAGTTAGAGGGAAAAAAGCCTAAAGTAAACCATACTGTAAAACAAATTGAATATAGTTATGCATACTCAAAATGCAAATTAATGGGGACTTCTGAAATAGCTAAAAATAAAAAATGTTACCAATCTTTTCAACATCTTTAAAAATCTGACAGAAGAATCAAGATAATTTTAGCATACGAGAGTAAAACCAAAACTGCTTCGGTACACTATGGTGAAACTGCAAATGAACCGTACAGTGCCACACACAGAGTCCACCTGTGTGGCAGTCCAGCAGTAAGGACGAAGAGGCAGAACTGGTCTGATCCCAAGCTGGTCAGTATTCAGAGAACAATATTCGTCTCTTCTATGACTGCCAGCAGTGGCACTAACAATTCATCCACCTCAGAGACAGTACAGAACCTAGTCCAAAGGCACGGTACTCAGTAGGGTCAGCAGTCATAAGGCTTTGAACAACAGCTGGGACAGATGAAAGATCAGAAGGGATAACCATAGCCTAGATGATTTTTTCACTTTATCATTCACAAAGGACGTCCTTCTTTTTGTATGATTTATTGACATTTGTTACATTGAACATGTCAACAAAACACAACTGGGTTGAACTGGGACCAAGGGCTACGAAGCTGGTGAAGGGCCTGGAACACAAGTCCTGTGAGGAGCAGCTGAGGGAACTGGGAGTGTTTGGTCTGGGGAAGAGGAGGCTCAGGGGAGACCTCATTGCTCTCTACATCTACCTGAAAGGAAGGTGTGGGGAGATGGGGGTCAGCCTTTTCTCACAGGTAACTAGTGATAGGACTAGAGGGAATGGCCTCAAGTTGTGCCAAGGGAGGATCAGGTTGGAAATGAGGAGACATTTCTTCTCAGAAAGAGCAGTCAGGCATTGGGACGCGTTGCCCAGGGAGGTGGTGGCATCACCGTCCCTGGGGGTGTTCAAGGACAGGTTGGACGTGGTGCTTAGGGACATGGCTTAGTGGTGACATTGGGGGTAGGGGGGTGGTTGGGCCAGATGACCTTGGAGAGCTTTTCCAACCCTAATGATTCTGGGATTCTGTATTTCATTTACCATTCTGTAATGATTCCGTGATTCTATGATTACTGTGCCCTTCAGCTCCCCTCAGGCGCCTCAACGCCCGCCACGCTCCCGCTGCCGCCTCAGCGCTGAGGTAACGCTCCCCCCCTCCCCCTCCCCCACCATGAGGTAACGCCTGACGCGCGCTCCCGCGGCGGGGCGGGGCGGCGGGGCCGCGCGCGGGGCGGGTGGTGTGTCCCGCACGTCATATCAGCCGCCCGCCCGCCATTGGCTGCGCCCGCCTCACCCGACGCCGCCGGGCTGAGCGCGCGACTCCCGCGCTCGGCGAGCTCGCGCCGCGGCCACGCCCACCGCCGCCACCCGCCTTCCCCTGACGCCACGCCCCCTTTCCCTTTAGCCACGCCCCTCCGCCGCGGGGCGGGGCGGTGGCTGCGGCGGGGCCCGGCGCTGCCCCTGGCCGCCGGTAGGTCGGCGGCGCCTGACGTGACCGCGGCGGCCGGCGGTTATAAACCCGAGCGCCGGGAGCGGGACGGCGGTGGGGCGGTCTCTTTGCTCGTCCCGTCCCTCGTGGGCTGAGGCTGGGCGGCGGGGGCCTGAGGTGAGAGAGAGAGAGAGAGAGAGCAGCGGTGGGAAGTGAGGGGGGTCGGGGCCTGACACGAACAGGGGCTCCCGGGGCTGGTTGTGACAGGAATGGGGGGACGGAGCCTCAGAGCCGCGGGTCCTGACAGGAATGGGAGACCCCCGGGCCTGACCCTGACAGGAATAGGGGCCCCCGGCCCCGACGGGAGCCCCTCGAGCCAGAACCTGGCAGGAACGGGAGCCCCCCGGGCCCGATCCTGTCAGGAGTGGGGGCCCCCGGCCCCGACGGGAGCCCCTCGGGGCCCGACCCTGACAGGAATGGGGAGCCCCTGTGCCCTGACAGGACCCCTCGGGGCCTGATCCTGACAGGAATGGGGAGCCCCTTGTGCCCTGATAGGAGCGGGAGCCTGCAGCCCAGTGGAATCGGGGTCTTCATCCTCCCGCCGATCCCTTCCCGCCGCATCTGCCCTCGGCTCGCCGGAGCGTGGTGCTCGTCTTGAGGCTTGCTGTAACCGGTTGTGTTTCCCGCTCGCGTTGCAGGGCTGCCGGCGAGGCCGATGCCCAGGCTGGAGAGCTGCGCCTGGAGCTGTTCGTGCGCTGCCAGGGGGAGGCACAAAACACAGCCGGGCGACGCGGCCGCCAAAGCGGGCGAGATGCTGAGCTCCGGAGGCCCCTCGCAGGCGTCGGCGGGGCGCGGGGCGCGGAGCCCCGGCGGTAGCGGCGGCGGTGCGGGCAGCACCCTGAACTGGAGCCGGCACCTGGTGCAGCGGAGCGTGGTCCTCTTCGTGGTGGGCGCTTTCATGGCGCTGGTGCTGAACTTGCTGCAGGTGCAGAGGAACGTGACGCTGTTCCCCGAGGAGGTCATCGCCACGCTCTTCTCCTCTGCCTGGTGGGTGCCCCCGTGCTGCGGGACGGCGGCAGGTGAGCGGCGCGCGTGGGGACTGACTTTGTTTTGATTGTTTTTGTCTGGATTTTAATTGTCTGCGGGTTATTTTGGGGGGTGTGTGCGCCTCCCGCCCCCCCGTGGGGAGGGAAGCCAGCGCAGCTCGCCGTGCCCTGACCCCAGCACTGTGCCCCAACCTCGTGGCCGCTCCGCTTGCCACGAAACCTCCCCAGTTTGGGTATTTTGGGGTTTATTTCCTCCCCAAGCACTCCGCAAGCAGCACCAGGCGCAGTGCAACCCGCGGCGCGTTCCCGCGGCGGCAACAGCAGCGCGCGCGCTCCCGCTTGGCCCCGCCTCCCTCGCGCCGCCATTGGCTGCTGGCGAACTGGTGAGTGGCGGGCGGCGCTCGCCATTGGCTGCCGGCGCGAACAGGCCAGGGGCGGGGCCGAAAACAAGGAAGTCACGTGCGGAGGGGCAGCCGCGGCCCCGGGACAGGCAGCACGGAGCCGCCCCGGGGCGCCGGGCTTGGAGCGGGACGGCGGCGTTGTGCCTGGCCGCCAGCCGGCACTGCTGGCGCGGGTAAACTCCGACGTGATGCCTTCTCGGGGGTTGGAGGGCTGGCAGGTCGGGTCAAGGGAAACGACGCCGTTGTGACCACGACTTGTGTTAAAAGTGCTTTCACAGCGCTTCCCTGCCTATTTTTAAACTGCAGTGGTGCTGTCTTGTGGTGCTGAGCAAGAGCGTCTGATTGATTAAACTCACGTGAGTGATAAGCTCTATGCTAAGTGCCACAGGATAGGCTGTAATGAGGCTTCTGATAGTCGTGTCATGCTTGGATTAATCTCTGGCATGTAGCTGTTATCTTAAGGTAAAAGTCCTGCTAACTAGCACCAAGAAGTGAGGCTTTCAGTATCAGGTTCCATTAACTTACAGTAGTATCTCCTGTAACTCTCTTCACATGGGAGTGACTTCTCTTAGGAGTCTAAGGAGAAAGAAAATAGAGTAGGGAAGGAAACAAACATCCCAAGCAGTTAAAGCTCACTGTCTAATCAGAGTTTGTGACAGTACATGGAGTTGCAATCCTTAAAAGAATGAAACAAGTGTCTACTAACTGAGCACACACTCGCCTTTTTCCTTTGGCGACCATTTCTCATAAGGCTGAGTAAAGGCTATACCCAGGTAAGACTCTGCCTGGCTAACAGTGTGAGTAAATATCTTTCACTGACACGTGACTGATGGCAGTTGTTTCCTTAAGTTCTGCCCTGCTTCTATTTGATACCCAAATCCATTTAATTTGGATGGGAGCATAGGCTGCTGCCTTACAGTCCAGAAGAAGGAGGGAAACAGCTCTGCCAAGAAACTTTTTAGTCCAAGCAAATAGTAATTCAGGGCCTGATTCATAGGCTGTAAATCAAGTTCATAAAAGGAGCTGTCCTGCACATGAGCAATAAAGGTATATTCCATTCCTCAATTTAATTAAGCTTTTTGTTATTTACTGGTATAAAGCAAGCATCTACTCAGGCTGGGAAATGATACTTGCTCATGGGGGGAAAAAGAGCTAGAAGACAAATACTTCACATTGTGTACCTCTGCTATAAAGGTGCAAACAGAATATTGCTTGAAATTTTTTTTTTTCATTTCTACAGCTAGGGGAGGTGGGGTGGGAATGCTGTTTTCTTCTTCCTGACTCCAGTAGTTTGGTAGGCACCTCACTACTAGGAGGCTTTATCAAGCACTTATTTGCCAAACTAATATTTAATAATAATGAAATAATCATGTTGTAATGGTTAGTGTAAGTGGTCTTGCTTCTCTTGCAGCTGTCGTTGGCCTGCTGTACCCCTGCATTGACAGCCACCTGGGGGAACCACACAAGTTCAAAAGAGAGTGGGCCAGCGTAATGCGATGCATAGCCGTTTTCGTTGGCATTAATCATGCAAGTGCTGTATCCTTCAACTAGTTGACGTTGTTGCTCGATGTACTTAGTGTATTGTCATGAAACAGGCTCTTCCACTTGTGTCTAGGAGAATTACAAAGGTAATGATAATGCCATTGGCAGACTTCTGAGACCTGCAGTGCAGTATCTACTTTAAGACCAATGACATAGTTAAAAGTAGTTATGGGGTTCTGGGATGGAGAAGGGCAAGACATCACTGTATGGCTGGTGTAGCTAAGTGTAACAGGGCAATGTGTTGTTTTAATCTGTATGTGTTCTCTGTGTAATAGTTAACACAATTAACGAGTGAGATCCACTGAACTCTTCAGTAAGAGCATTGTTTATGCTGAATGGTGGTGGCTTGGGTAGAAAACCAATTCAGCAAGAGATGTAATTGCTCAGCAGGTCTGAAAGGCAGATCCCTACCATTTTGTATGTAGAAATACAAAATCATGCTCACTTTCAATTTGAGTAGGATGTGTGCAGACTTAAAAGGATTGTCCTTAACATCTTTTTTTTTCCAGAAATTAGACTTTGCAAACAATGTCCAGCTGTCCATGACTCTAGCAGCCTTATCGCTGGGTCTCTGGTGGACATTTGATCGTTCAAGAAGTGGTCTTGGACTTGGAATTACAATAGCCTTTGTAGCAACCCTGATAACCCAGTTCCTTGTATATAATGGTGTTTATCAGTAAGTTACACTTTAAAATAGTATTTCAACTCTCTTGTCTTAATTAAAGCAGGGGGTGAACAGGTATTACAAACTACTTCTTAACATATTTGGTGTATTATAAGGCATCTTATATGTCTAAGGCAACTAGTTGTCATGCTGTTCTAAATAATGACATGGAACGTGGAGGGGGGGGAGGTAGACTGAGCTGTTATCGCTTCAACATATGCCCCAACAAACCAAACTTCTCCTGACTTGGTGTATCACCAACTGGTGCTCAGGAGAGAAGAATTTCTAAACCTTGCTGGCTAGGACACCAGGAGTTAAAGTTTCTAAGTTAATTTGGTCTACTTATTTCTGCTCCTATGTTCTTGTGTTGGTTGGGTCTGGTGGTAAACTTATAGCATCTTGTTAACAGTATGTAAAGTGATGATAACATGATAATACCTTGTTTCTGATTTATTTCCTTTTGTTTATTAGGTATACATCCCCCGATTTTCTTTACATCCGTTCTTGGCTTCCATGTATATTTTTCTCAGGAGGTGTGACTGTAGGAAACATAGGACGCCAGCTGGCTATGGTAACTACTATATAATTAGCATTTCCTTTTAGCAGTCCAAATAACTTCTGTCATTGTTACTCCAAGAACAAACTATGCCTTTAAGGGTATGACTCACAGATCGGAGATTAATACCCATCTTCCCAAAAGCTGAAATGTAAACATGCAACCTGTGTTACCAGTGGAGTGGGAATTGTCTTAGCAAGTGTTTGAGTATGTTCTGTGTGAAACTTTTTCCAGCAAGAGCCTAACTGAGACTTGAATCAGTATACCAAATCCAGTCTGAATCTGTTATCTTTCTGTCAGTAGCTTGACTTAACATCTAAGGTAGCTAGCGAGTTGAAAGACAAGTAGGCTTGCTCTAATTGCTCATGCAGTAAAGCACTTATGTTCTTTCTGGTCATTTAACATGTAGTTCCAGTATCACTCCATAAATGTGTTGCTGTAATGTAAGTTATCTCATTTGCTAGGTCCTTAAGTAATTATTTCCTTGTATGGTACTTAACAGTAAACCTGGCGCTGTGCATGAGCTTTAGGTCTGGTTGTCAAATGCAGTCAGACACTGATGGATAGTAATAATACTGTATCAGTTTAACTTTTCTTACATAACTCCTTTATCCTGGAAAGCATTCAGCCATTCTGCTTTAAGTAGTTTAGGTGCCTTTCCTTTTCACTGAAGGAAGGGCCTTGATAGACTTAGGAGCTCCTGAAATAGAAGTCTCCAAAGCTGCCTAGGAAAGGGGAAAGCTGTTTTTAGGGACTGAACTACAAATGAGCAAAAAGGTCAGTCCGCAGCTAGCTGTCTTGGCTAGAACACGCTTTCTGTCCCTTCTGCCTAACCTTTCTATCCCAGGGCATAGACACTAACATACTTCAGATATGGATGGTCAGAACTTGATACAGCAGATGGACCAGCTTGCAGCCAAGCTGGGGGAAAAAGCCATGTTGCTCAAGCACCACTGATTAATTTCTGCAGCATTGATCCTCAGTTTCACTACATTAGTAGTAACCCCTTGTAGAAAAGACCCTGGGGGGGAGGGAAAGGCAAGTCTACCTGGTTTAAATAGTTTTCTTCTAAAAATTATTTCCTGATATAACTTGGTAGCAAGGCAGATTTCCCAGGACCTTAGTCACAGTCTTAAAACTTCAGTCAACTTTTGTTTTTTTCTGATGTTCTTTAAAATACAAGTTCACTACTTCCACTTCAAATGCCAGCAGTACATGCAATCTGCATGTGCTTTTTTTTTTTCCCCCCTAGGACTAAGTGTATGGGGTGACAGAGGTAGATTTTTTTTAATAAAGTATATTAGTAACTTATTAGTAACTTTCTCCCTCTCAGTTTGATGAAACCCAACATTTAGTAGCTTGATTTCTGAAGAGGTGGAGGTGCTGCTGCAGCTCTTGCTGCATGTTGACACCTAAAGTTGCTCCTTCATGACTCATCAGTTGGATGAGATGGAGAGCAAAACATCCTCTTGAGCTATAACCATCATTCTCGGCATCTGGCAAACTAGGGTTGTCTTAAGACAACCCCCACCTCACAAATATTTCTTTGCTACTGCTTGGGGGTTGCAGAACTGTGAACATGTTCACTACTTGGGGCCATTTGCATTTTCTCCAGAGAATGAAGGAAAACCTAGTACAAGCTCTATTTTAAATAAAAGTTGATTAAATGCCTTCTTACTTTGATGTACTAGGGTTTCACACTAGAAAAGGAGCTTAGGAGGAAATAAGCAAGTCTGTCTGATACTAGGCTTTGCAGGGAAAATCCAGTAATTTTTGCTTGAAGTCAACTTGAAAGAGGGCCATTAAAAATGACTCAATATCCATTGAGTGCTGTGCATTGCCTGCACATAAATAAACTGAGATAGGGAGGAGGGCTGAAAAAGCTTTATTAATCTCTCTACCAAGCCCAATGCTTTTTATCAAATGAACAAACTGAGGCAGCACAGAACTATGGTGACGCTTCATTCCACAGTTATAGAGTACATCCTTGCTGGGCTTTTACAAGAAGCCATGTCTGCTAGGTCACTGTCAGTTTGACTAAATAGTCAACTAACTTTAGTTATTGAAAATATTGCATAACATAGTAACTTCTTACACAGTATTAAAATATAACGTTATTTTTTTTTAATCCATAGGGTATTCCAGAGAAACCACACAATGACTAAATCCTTGGAGGAGAGAGCATGGTGCCAGCGTGAAAGCAACATTGAGAAGCTGTGTTCCTGTTTTAAATTGAAGATTATTTAGAAAAAATAATCTCTGTGGGCTCAATGCACAAATGACTTGTGGAAAAAAAATTAATCCACTCTTAGAATAGCCAAGTGAAATTAACTGCTTATCTTGAAATCTTACCCTGATTTACTGCATAAGCATTTGCATATGGCTGTTCTCTGGAAGAGTTTAACACCAAGTTGAATACAAGCATTCAGGCTAAGTGGCGGTTTTCCAAGTATTAGATTCCAGTGTAAGTTATTGAAGCAGCTGCCACATTTTAAAGCCTTGAAACAGAAATTTAATTACAAGCGCCTGTATCAGTGCCCAAAGGAAGTAGATCGATGGTGCTTAACAGTGATGAAGTATGGTTTAATAGGAATAGTATTTATCCAAATCTTTTTTTAAAAAAATAGGGTTATTTAAAAGTAAGAGTGATCAAAACAGATTAAAGGCATTGCACTAATGCTTTTATGAGTCTTATGAAGGAATCATGCCCTTACCTGTAATGCTGCATAAGTTTGACTTTGGCAGTGGAGGGTGTTCAAGGGATGGAAGGCTTGAAGTCACCTGGCTTGGAAATTTGTAAATTAACTTCAGTACAGTAGGTGAATGCTGGAGACAATCTTGTTCCAACATGAGCTTTATCAAGAAATTGTAGCTTGAGCAAATCTCGTTCTGGCCCAATTCAGTAGGAAACTTAAGTGTTTGTAAGTATTCCTGCTTAAAAGTATGCACGTGCTTCAGTGTCTCACCAAAGAAAGCTTTCAGGTGTCTTAAATGTGTGAATGTGTGGTGTCACTGAAGATACCTGCATTGCAGGTGCTTGTGGTTAGTGAGGATGTGGCCCCAACTCCTCAGAAGACCTGCAGTTTCCTCCTACAGCTGTTTTTGATCTTGCATTTGTTTGAGTGAGGGTTTTGACTGAAAACATTGGAAGCAGAAGCAAGCCTAAAATGTGACTTAAACTACATGTGAAGAATTCTGAACAGCTTGTTCTCTTAGTTCAGTTTATAAAAGAGATCACTACTTGTTTTTTTCACAACCCTATAGAACTTGCAATCTGTGATTGCCTTGTGTAAAAAAAAAAGAAAGAAAAAAGTGCTTGTGTCACTACATTAAACGTTTGATGTTTCTTAATACATAGTTCTGTGAGCACAATGTATTCGTTTGATAGCTTAGACCACAGTAGACCTAAATAGCAAGTATTAGGTCTTTAAAATTGAAGTGCAATGTACAGTAAAAATCTGAGCCTTGTATTCTCTTACATAGTGATCACTTCTTATGACAGATTAAAGAGAAGAAGGTTCTGAGTTCATTTCAATGCTGCATGGAGTCAAATGGAGCAATAATTTATTTAACTAGTAATAGTAAAGCTAGTTCTGTTGTATCTTTCATCAAACCCAAATTTTTAGAAATACTCCAATTTTGTGGTTATGGTGTACTTGTAAACTTTTATGCATTTGCCTTTTTGTATTCTACATTTTTTGTGTGTGTTTATTTCCACTCTTTCATGGGTTCTGATATAATTAGAGGCATCTGTTAAAGACTGACCCGTCAAAAAAGATGTTGAGGCAAGGTAGCAGCATCCTGGCCGTTTTCACTCTTCTACGGGAATGCTGTAACTGCTGCTTGTGCTTTTGTATAGGAGGAAGAGATTAGTACAAAGACTATTACAAAACAGCCCCCAGTTCTAATCTTGCTTTGGTGTGAATTAAGAGTACTTTTACTGGCATAAGATCCTCTTCTCAAATGCTTAAAACCTAAAAACATAATCACATAAGTCTTCAGATAAGGACTGGATCAGCTCAGATATTTTAATAAGTGCTACCTGCTGGAGAGACAATTTTGCAACCATCTTAAAACCATTTCCAAAACTTCATAAAACTGGATATAAGATGACTGATCTCTGCGTATATTTGATTGATACAGGAGTATTTAAGATTTATTTGTGAAGCCTGAAGCTAGATCTGTATGTGTTAAAAATAATGCAGCCAAAAAATGTAAGTCAGAAGTTCATTTTTTGCCAATACTTAGAGGTACCTGAACCAAAGTGATTTAAGTTTGGAAGATGTGGGAGGGGAGTGAAGAAAATTTGCACTATTCTGAATTTGAACACTTAAATTCTCATTCTTACTGATAAGTTTTCATTGGTGTGTTTGGTTTTACACTTTTTTTACTATTAAAGTTTTACGATCAAGTCACGTTTGCCATGGATTCTCTGTATTCACATTATGCAGGAATCTTTCTTGAAAAGGGCAGTTGTTATGGTTGCATAACTAATAGTCAGTCATGCATATGCAGTGGTATGAAAAGAAAATAATAATCCTAAACTGAATTTGTATGATTAACTTTAGAAGTGTTTCCAGTGTGGATTATAGGGTTTAAGAGAAACAGTCTTGCTATTTTGCCAAGTGACAGAAGTATGTGTTACTGCTAAGTGACTTAGGCTACAGAATGCTATTACCATTGTCCTCCGAGATGCTGAAGTTCATAATATGAAATAAAATAGAGGGTGCAGGGTAAACATGCTACTTCTTGCAGCTTGGTTGGCTGCAGTGATGAATTACTACATGCCAAAGCATCTCAGAGGGTATGCAGCAAGGAGGAGGGAGGAGTAAGCACAGCTGGTAAGGCTTAGGCACTGCTAGGACTTGCATCATTTGATTTAGGAAATCTTGCTAATTTCAACAAAAATATTTTGATTTTACTTTATTTAAATATACTTATTGGGGGCTTCTAGAAGATGCTGTGTTTGTAGGGGAAGCAGTAGAATGGTTCTGCACTCAATCTTCGTCCACTTCACTGCAGTCTGTTGGCTTGAGCAGCCTTCATGATGAGCTTTGCTTTGGCTTAGCCAGCCTGCCTTCTGTTCGACGTGACTGTGCTGCACGCCAGCTGAAACAGTAGCCCACATCTCCGGTCTGAGGATGGCCCAGATCCTCCAGGTGCGTTGCTTTCCCTCAAAGTCTGCACAGGCTTTGTCAGAAGGAATTCAAAAACATGCACAAAAAGATTTGGGATGTAGCCTGGTCTTGGAGAACTAGGACATCTGACCGATGTTCTCCCTTTGAGACAGGGAAGTGTGCCCAAGGTTTCTACATGAATATATATATAATGTATCAGTCTCGCCAGAAAGTGTGGTGACTTGGCCCGTGTTTAGTTACTGCACGCTCATTCTGTGGGTTATTCAGCCTTTGGTTTTAAGCGTGGGGATTTGCAGGTGCTAAATTAGCCACAGGAGGGCCCATAGACTGTTCGCTGAATACAGCAGGAGCATATTGAGGTGAATAATGAAATTAAGTCTCAGTAGCCTTGCTGCACAGCAGAGTAGCTCCAAAATTCATGAGAACAAAGCATTACATGCAGGACTAATTGGACGAAGCAGACTTCTATAGAAAAGATCATTAAGAGTTCTACCTCAGAAGCTTTTGAGAGGTGTCTGTCTCAAGAGGAGACAGCTGGAGAGGTCTCTCCAGTGAAGGGGCCAGGACAGTGTCCTAAAAATAATGGTGATTTCCTTGGGTAACAAAGTACCACGTGAGTGGCCCTGCCTTACATTGTAGTCCTTCCCCTGCCTTGAAATCCTGTTGTGCAATGACATTTTTCTGTCTTCACAGGCTACGAATGCTGGTTATGATGACAGATTAATAACACAGGGGTGAGGAGAGCAGTTTTCTTGCATAGCTGTGTGATAAGAATGTCGGTAGGTTGTAATAGTGCTGCTGGTTAGCTCTCAAAGACAGAATTCAAAGGATGTATGGTAATTTCTATAAATAAAGCACTACTGCTCAAGAAGTCCTAAAGGGACTTATGAATTCTGCCCAGTGAAGTTTCCCTCAGCTGTAAATCTTTTCTCTTATGGTAAGTCATGTCTAGGTAGTTTCAGAGTCCTGCTATATTGTTGTATTACAACAATAAGACAAGTGCTGCGGAAATTCCACCAGCTTGTCACAGTGCCTGTAGTACTGAAAACAGATGAGCATTTTTACACGGAAATCAAACACCCCTGCCCTGCTTCTCCTGGGCTTGGTGCTGGGAAGGGGAGGCCAGCTCCTGTAGCTGTTCCAGGGGTGCTCCAAGCTCCCTGTCTCCTGCTGCACGTGGTCCAGAGGGTTCTTTGTCCTGATGTTTTCTGATTCATCAAAAGTAGCAGAGTCGCTCATAGCTTCAGAGTAGCCCGTAAGTGACTTCACAGGGGTCAGATTTATTAGTCCTGAGTAGTTTTAGCCCTGCTCAGGACTCCTTGAGGGCTGTATTCTAACAGTATCTAACTGAACCACCTTCTGTTTAAATATATATTTATATATTAGGCCTGCTGAAGGCCATGTATGTCTGTTAGCTGTGTATGAACGCACGAAAAAATCACCGTTTTTGCAGCATCTTGAAGTAGATGTCCCTAAAATAAAATACGATAAACTGGATTCAGAGGGGAGCCAAGGTCACATCCAATAAACTGGGCCTGTGGTGGCTCAACAAGGTGTTCCTGTGGAAAGGTCGGTGGTTTGGATGTGACCGTGGGGTTCTTCAGGACAAGGTCTGGCAGCTCTTCTGGCCGCATTTTGAATTGCAGCGTACCCCAGAGATGCAAGAAAGCCTCAGATCAGGTGTCTTGGGACCACCACAGCTTGGAGGAGACTGACTTCTGCCATACAGAAAGGTCCTCAGCCAGCTGGGAAGGTGCTCAGCAGTACCTACAGCTCTCCTGCAGTCACCAAGGGGTTCTGGCACGTGTGGTTGAACAAGGGGCTCGTGGTCCCTCTAGGAACAGGTGGAGTTCTTAAACCTTGAGCTTGAACACAAAGGAGATGTTCAAATAACATCAGGGGTTGTTTGGGAGCAGGAGACAGTGAGAGCACTGAGATGTCACTGCTTTTGTGAGGGCAAGACAATTATTGCTGCTTTTGGGGTTAAAGCACACGGTTTCCTCACAAAGTGGTCCCAGTTGTTTACTAGTGCGGTGTTTTACCAAAAATCTGAAGTAGGCTTTTTTATAAAAGGGAGATGAGCGATTTCAATTTCTAAACTTTTTTCCCAGTTACTTTCCATGTTACAGAAATTCATAAGAATGTCTTGTAGAAATATTCTGTTTTGATAAGTAAGCATTTTTTGGCAAAAAAATAAGGGAGGGGGTCAATAAATTTTTATGAATTTTACTGGGTACTTCCTTACTCCTGGAGAGTGACCCTGTCGGGCTGCAGGGCAGCTCTGAAACCTAAAAGCCCCGATTCAGGTTTCAATACTGGGAGGTATTTGCTGCCTTATAAACACACGCTGCTAGGGGATTTAAGGCCAGCTGTGTGAACCTGCTGTCCTCCAAAAGCGAGGAAGCTTGGCTGTGCCTCGGAACGACCCCGGCTGGTTCCTGTTGTGTCAGACCATCAGAGCCAGGCGTGCGGGCACACTGCAAGCACAGGGGGCTTCATAGGCAAACCCTGCACTCATAGGCAAAAAAAACACATCATTTGTTCAATTCTGGGTCAAAGAGGCTCTGGGTGGTGCTCAGGGGCGTTCCCTGATCTCAGACCCACACGAACCCAGTTGGGGCAGCACCCGACCCGTGCTGTGGGGCTGAGCCAGTGCCTCCCATGTGGTGCTGCACAAGCTGCCCAGAGATCCCCGTGAAGCTAACAGAGACGTGGGAGGGAATTCCTCTTGAGTTAGGGAAGCATCACCAGAAGCAGTCCCTGCCGCCTTGCCCAGCATTAGGAAAACATCTCACAAGTAACACTTCAAGGGCTTGCTTGTGCAACAGAGATCCTGTTGGGGCAAGCAGAGCGTATCTGTTTCCACACTGAGCTGTGCATCAGTGAACTTCTTTGCAAGCTCTGTTTTTAAATATTTTTCCTTTCTGGAAAAAAATATATATATATATATATTTTCCAGGATTTTTTTTCCTTTCCTTTGCAGAGCTGTGCTCATGGAGGCGGCAGCAGCTGGAGGGGGACAGCAGAGAGGTCAGGGCTGGAGGTCCCCTCCTGGTGGCCTCAGTCATGTTTAAAGCCACTGAGTAATTGTCCTACCAAAGCTCCCGTAGGTCACCTTCAAGCACACTGCTGAAGACTATGTCATGACAGGTTGAGTGGGAGTGAATAAAAATATCAGGAAAAGAGCTCAGATTTTTACCAGATTTCTTCTTCTGATGTGAAGAAAGCCCTTGCTATCAACAGGACAGATCCTGGGGTCTTTGCTTAGTTTTCACTCTGTCTTCACTCAACCATCCTGCAGAGCTGCTGGGATGAGTCTTACACGGTACAAATTATTTCTTACTCAATACGTACTTAAAGAAACAACCTGGAGACTAATAATTCTCTCATTGGGCCCCAGACATCTGCCAAGAGTTTTGACACCCTAGGTTATGGAAGGTAATCCCCTGGGGCTGAGAGGTTTGGCACAGGAGACCCACAGCTTCTGAGAGCAGCAGCTGAAGGCCACACAGAGGACATGGGGCATCTTGGGTGGCACAAGTCTTCAGCTTTGAATCCCACCATCACTATCCACTAACACACGAGCCAAAGAGGTCAATGAGCACTTAAGATGAGAAATACCAGCGTTTCAGGGTTGTGCCCAACAATCAAAAGTTGAAAGCGGACCCTGAAGCCAACAGTGCACAGAAATCCCAGCATCATCACCCCCACCACCAGCAGTCATGGGAAGGAGTCAGGAGAGGGAAGTCTGAAAGCAAAGTTATGAGGTTGCTAGAACAACCAGGCCCACACAGGGCCCGGCAAGTGAATCCCATTGTATCGGCAGTGGGATTTGGGGAAAGAACAGCTGCATTTGCCTGCCTGCTCCTTGGGCATGTTCCACCTGCTTAATTGAGGGCAGGTCCAAATGAGCCATCTGTTGACCTGGTTGAGGAATCAGAGTTTGCTGTTAATTTAAAGATATTTTTACAAATTATTAAAGACCTAGAAGGAATGGAGAAATGAGTAAAAAATGAAGGTAAGAAGCTTTGCCTTGGAGGCACAGGTAATATCTGTAACAGATGCTACACCCTATGCCTAAGCTAATTGTTAAATGAGTCACCCTGGCAAAAGAAGCATTAATAAAGGGAAGCGAAGACTGAACATCTGGAAAATAATATGAAAGGAAAGAATTTTCATATTTTGGAACTCCTTGCTGGGTGGGAACTGCTTGGGGAGCTGGCTCTAATTGCTTGTCTGAGAGAATGAAAAGTGAGGCTATTCCCAGCCCGCAGTCAGCACAGTCATCGCCTATTCCTCTCTGCTCCCTCGCCCCAGTGCCGCAGCAACGATGCGGGGCCCCGACCTGCAAGGGCTGAGACGTGCTCTTCATCTTCTGCACCTCTCTTGGACAGCGATGCGGGCTTGCAAAATGTGCACCAGCCTCCTCAGGACTTGTGTCCAGGCTCAGGAGAAGCTGCTCTGAGCAGCTGAGTGCTAGAGGTGCAACCAAAACAAGGTGGTTCAGTGGCACCTGGGTCTTGGTGCTGATGAGTGTTGGCCAGGATTCATTTTACTGACTCCTCTCTCTGCTTGGGGCCATCTCGGCCATGGCCATGTGGTGGGCTTGGAGAACATCAGCCCTTCTGCTGCCTGCTTTGTGCCTCTTTGCTGGGTATGCGGAACTTTGGTGGGAACCATGGGCGGGTTTCTCCCTCTTTCCTTCCAGGAAGGTGTCTCGGCCAACACACAGCGCGTTTCCCTGCACACACCTCTGGGGAGACCTGGTACACCCAGCAGGGAGCACCACGGGAAGTGTCCAAACCACAGCCTGAGGCTTTTTAGCACAGACCTGGAAATGCTTCACGCTCCATACTCTGATGGTGCTCTGGTGGTGTCTGTCTGGGCTTAGCTTTGGTGTGCACCATCTCTTTGAAGGAGCAGCAAACGATTCTCCCACCTTTCCTCCGTTTGGTCTTCTTGCTCTTTGGTTATCTTGTCCTTTCTTTCAGTCTCCTCTTTCCTTCTTCCTCATGGGATAAGTCCCGTCACCAGACACCCTCAGGTAGCCCTGGGCAGCTCCTGGGCAGGAGCTCCAGAGCATCACCCCGAGAGGACACCACGGGTCGGCAGCTGGCAAATGGGGAGAGAAGAAACAGAGAGTGGGCATGGCACCAAGACAGGATCTGCATCTCTCATTTCAGAGACCATTTGTTTCACTGCACAAGCCCTGCTGTCTGATGCAGGAACCTAAATTACAAGCAGTTTGATCTACTTTCATAAACAGAGCATTAAAACCACTCAACCACCCTCCAAACGTGATGCTGCTCCCAGCCCTAGTGTGGAGGCACCACCAGTGGCACGTCAAGCCCTCTGGAGCTTTGCTTTCCAGTCACAAAAGGGGATGGAAGAGTTTTTCAGTATTTCATGTTTGTGTTTTTCCAGATAAAGATGCAGAGCTGAGTCGGGGTTGGATACCCCTTTGCTGGGTGCCTGGTGCTCCCCAGCTCTCACCACGCTCTGGTGCTCTGGGAGGGCAGCTTTGGGTGGGTATTTCTCCTTAGATGAATGCAAAACCATCACTAACCGGTGACTCAAATCTGTTTTTTCCCAATTTTCTTCCAGAATATGCATGCATGGGAATCAACTTTGCAGGAGGGGTGATGGGAGGGGTTGAACAGGAGAAGCTGGCACAGGGACGGGGCACCAGCCCAGGGGGAGGGCGTTTGCCACGATGCTGTGGCCCAGTGCTCGGGAGGGACATTGGGCTTGGGACTGGGGAGAGCAAGGATGCAGAGAAGAGTCCCCAGGGCCACGGCGTGGGCACGAGGGATGGAGCTGGTGATGAAGGGCGCCTGGACAGCCAGGCATACGGACAGGACACCAGCCCCGACCCCTTCCTGAGCAGCACGGGCGGGCAGAGGCTGCAGCACACGAGGGTGCGCGGGGGGGCTGCGGCCGGGCACACACGCTCCCGAACTCGCGCGCAAGGATCCTAAAACGTAATTATGAAATTTTAAAAAACAACTTGACGTTATAATTATACCGGTTCCTGGAGGAGCCGCGTAATTGAATTCTAGGGTGTCTCGCTCTCATTGCAGGCGCTAACAAGAGAGCGGCTCAGCTTCCCTCGCAGCCTTCCCGGAGCCCGGCAAAGCTCGGGAGACACCCAACAATTCAATTATTGTTTCCCCCTGGAAAGCAGATCATTTTAGACACGCGGCCAGCTCTAATTACAAAGGAGAGGGGGAAATTTCTCGTGTCCAAAATTATTTGACTCATTAAAAGGATTTATTTTCCACGAGGCCTAAAGCATGGGTGGAAGGCAGGGATGGAGGGATGGGGCGAAGGCAAGGCAGAGCCTGAGCGTCATCCCTGGAGCCTGTGCTCAGGGCTGAGCCCCCTCCAGCCCTTTTGCTCCCCCAGGTGAGGCCACTTTCCAGGCAGAAGGAAAAGCGGGGCCATGTGTGGAGGTGCCCACAGGACAGAGAGGCTTCATCCATGCAGCAGGTCAGCAGAGCTGTTGCCCTTGGTGGGGACACAGCATGAGGACATCCCTCACCCTCGTACCGTCGCCCTCAGCGGTAAAAGTGCAAGATTATTTTTTTTCCTAGATTATTTTTAAATGTTCTATTGTGAGAAAAGACTATCTCATGTAGGGGAGGTCCCTTTTCCAATTACCATTAATTAACTCATCTCTAATAGATTTTTTAGAGCCCTCCGTTTCCCGTGGCCATGCCGGGGCGGCGGGCAGGAAGCTGAGCTGCTGCTCTGCCCCAGGATGGATCAGGCTGCCCTGAACCTCCCCGAGACAACACTTTAAAACATTTCCATATATACTTTCTTTAACTTTTATACGTAATTTATAATTTATAATTATCTCTTCATAAGCCCTGCTGGGTGATGCTTCTACCTGGCGTGTCCATCTCAGGAAAGGGGGAAGTGATGCTGGGTGCTGGTTCCCACCACCATCTCAGGACCACCCTGTCCCCCACCCCAAATCCTCCCCTTCCCTCATTTCCAGAGTGGAGAAATTAATTCTGCTGTGATGTTTATGGTTAATTTGAAGTCTAGCACTTGTTAGATAATCCTGTTAGTAGCTTGCGAAAACAAGGAACCCCTTGTATAATCAGTAATTATAACAGGCGTTTTATGTTAAATTATACCTAATAGGCAGGACAAAAAGGAAAACGTGTTTTCGGCTTGAGCCTTGTCGGTCCAGAAGGAAGAGAAGCCTGCTCTGTGCAGAGAACTTGGTGAAAAACGTACATCCTAGGGTGGGGAATAAAAGAAAAGATTTGGGGATTTCAGCACTGGGACATCTGGGAGCTGGATCAGGGTGAGAGCCCTTTCACCAGCGAGAGGAAGCAGAAGCAGAGGCAGAGGTTAGAGGCAGGGGTCAGAGGTAGAGGCAGAGGCAGTGGGAGCGGTGGAGGTAGAGAAAGAAATGGGGAAATGGAAAGGGAAGGAGAGAAAAAGGGAGAGGGAGAGATGAGGAAGGGAAAGGGGAAAATGAAGTGAAAGGGAAAGAAAAAAGGAACGGAAAAGAAAAAAGGAAAGAAAAAAGGAAATAAGGAAAAAGGAGAAGAAAAAAGGGAAATAAAGAAAAAGGGAAAGGGGTAAAGGTAACCCGGCTCCATGCCGATGGGGCGAGCGGCGAGCCCTGCAGCTCCTTCGCACCTCCCCACCAGGTAAGCAAAAGAAAACATGGAGGGGGGAGGCTAACGCAAAGCCTCCGTAAAGCCTCGAAATAGAATAGAATAAAACTGAATAGAATGAAACAAAGTAAAATAATATGAAATAAAGTAAAATATAAAATAAAATAAAATAAAATAAAATAATAATAACCCCCCCAGCCTCGCTCAGCCTGCTGCGGAGCACAGCGCTCCGTGCCTCCCGGGGGCAGGCAGCCTCCGTCCCTCCGCTCCCAGGCGGCGCTCGGCGCATCCCCCGCGCATCCCCCGCGCATCCCCCGCGCATCCCCCGCGCATCCCCCGC
>NC_048894.1:8428560-8429303 GCF_011077185.1 Oxyura jamaicensis
CGCGCATCCCCCGCGCATCCCCCGCGCATCCCCCGCGCATCCCCCGCCCGTGCCCGCGCTGCGCCCGCGGGGTGCTGAGCTCCTGCCCGGGGGAGCTGCGGCCACAAAGCCCCTTTTGTCTGGCCGCAGGGTTTGCAGGTCGGAAGGGCTGGCTGAAAATAAACCAAAACGCTGAAAATAACGGCGTGGCGCTCTGAAAACGAGCTGCAATTAAAGGCAACGAAAGCCCGAAGCCGGGCAGGCTGGAGCCCGAGGTTCTCGGCAACTTTTTTCAGCCTTAAATTTCGGCTTTGCTTAAAGCTCCCCCCCCCCCCCCCCCTCCCCCCCCCCCGCCCCCAGCCGTGGCGCTATTTACCCACCCGAGTTATTGTAAATACGTTTAGCCAAATAGGCTCTCGAAGAAATCTCGCTCCATAACCGCGCCGCCCGGTCCTTCGGACGTGTGCGGGGGCAGAAAATCTAATTAAAAGCTAATAGGAGCGGCACGGGGGGTTAATTCGGCGGGGGGCGAGGAGCAAATGTTTGAGCAGGGGAGCACTAACACCCAGCCCCCGTGTGCAAGCAGAGCGGGGCGGCAGGAGCCATCCCCCTTAGTTCCAATTTTTGAGCCAGAAAATTAAAAACAAATATTTAAAGTCGGCAGTTGGGAAGTTTTAGCGTGCTCGGTGAAGTGAAGACGCTCGGGCGGGCGGTCCGGGGGGGGGGGTCTCGGCTCCAGGGGGGCTGCGGGGAACTGGGGGGAG
>NC_048894.1:8429703-8430688 GCF_011077185.1 Oxyura jamaicensis
CCAACTGCCCTCCTCTCGGCTCGCTGGGGAAGTTTGTGCAAGTTATTTTTGTTGCTGTCCTCCAGAGAAAATAATGTCTGCATTATTTTGGCGGGTGCAGTTTCCGTGTGGCACAGCCTGCCTCTCCTCCGAAAATCGAGGAGAAAAAAATTAAAAGGAAAACTAAAAAGCAAAACTAGAACCAAACCGAAAAAAAAGCCTTGACATTTATGCCCAGCTCCTGCCGCTGTTCAGTAACGTTTAATTGCAAAACTGAGCGGAGATGCCAGCCGGCATCGGTCATTAGGAACCTTTCTTAAAATCTTGTCAGCCTGCAATGAGAGCCAGATTTAATGGAGGCAACCACATACCTCCTGGGCTGCCAGCTGAAACTGAGACCATGCAAAGGAGGATAGAAATGCCAAATAAGCCACCACCTTCCCTTCCTAGCAACCAACTCTTTAAATTTATTGCTTTTTTTTCTTTTCCTTTCTTTTCTCCTTTTTTTTTTTCCTCCCTTTGAGGAGCTGGGCAGGATCTTTATTTTTCAAAGGTGCTTTGAGGAGAGGGGGGAGAAACAAGTTTGGCCCCAGGGGTTTCGCTTGGGTCGGTTTTTGGCTTTGTGGGTCGGGTCCGGGGGGGAAGAGGCGGTGAAGATGTGGAGGCGGCCGAAAGCCCCTCGGCTCCCCGGCCCCCTCCGCGGCCCCCCGGCCCGGCTGTCCTTGCAGCGAGGGGACGCCAGGGGGCAAGAGGCGTTCACAAAGCCCGCTCCCGCCGCCCTTCCCGTCCCTCCAGCCCTCCCGGCGGGGTTTCAGCACCGCGCCGCGGCAAAAGTCGCGTTTCTTAAAAGAAAAAGGGAAAAAGACGTGTGAGAGAGACGGCGAGAAAGGAGGGAGAGAGATAGAGAGAGAGAGAAAGGAGAAATAGAGATAGAGGGGAAAGAAAAGAGAAAGAGAGAGAAGAAAGAAAGAAAGAAAGAAAGAAAGAAAGAAAGAAAGAAAGAAAG